>NW_020536999.1:47259890-47278275 GCF_003426905.1 Ctenocephalides felis | reverse complement strand
TGTACATAACTGTTGGCATGGAATCGTAGTAAATTTTATCTAGTCTTCTCGCTATGTAACAGAAAGGAGGTGCTTTCCCCTGATTATTTGTGAGTAATTTGACAAAAACCAAAAAAATGTTCCAAATTTTTCTTTTCATTTCTAAACAAATAAAAGGTCGAATTCAAAGTCGTTTTATTTGAAACTTTATATTGTGGTGTATATAACTGTTGGCATGGAATCGTAGTAAATTTTATCTAGTTTCGCGTATGTAACAGAAAAGGGGTGCTTTTCCCTGATATTTGTGAGTAATTTGACAAAGGTCGAATTCAAAGTCGTTTTATTCGAAACTTTTTATATCGTGGTGTATATAACTGTTGGCATGAATCGTAGTAAATTTTCTAGTTTCTCGCTATGTAACAGAAAAGTGGTGCTGACCCTGATATTGTAAGTAATTTGACAAAAACCAAAAAAATGTCCCGAATTTTCTATTCATTTCTAAACAAATAAAAGGTCGAATTCAAAGTCGTTTCATTCGAAACATTATATCGGGGGTGTACATAACTGTTGGCATGGATTCGTAGTAAATTTTATCTAGTTTCTCGCTATGTAACAGAAAAGGGGCGCTTTTCCCTGATATTTGTGAGTAATTTGACAAAAACCAAAAATATGTCCCAAAGTTTCTATTCATTCTAAACAAATAATATAATACTAATAACATAGCGAGGAAACTAGATAAAATTTACTACGATTCCATTCGACTTATATTGAAAAAAAAACATATTTTATGACCTTAGTAAATCGAAACTGAATTTTTAAACCTCTGCTACTACAATGTCTTATTCTATAGCTATCTGACAAAATGGACAGTTCTCGCAATGGGGGAAAATTTTTCGGCCAAAAATTGAAGTTGCTCTGATTCGACTTATATTCAAAAAGTACATACATTATGACTTAATAAATCGCTACTGAATTTTTAGACCCCTCCGACTACTAGTCTTTATTTTATAGCAATCTGCATTTGCAATTGCATTTACATATTCATTGGCCTTTGCATTTATATTGGCGCTTGCGTTCGCGCTCGCGTTCGCGTTTGCAGGGGCAACAGCGTTTGCTGTTGGTTGCAATATGTATTTACATTTGCGTTTGGATTCACATTTGCATTTGCGTTAGCATTTACAGGTGCTTTCGCATTTGTGTTTGCATTTGCGTTTTCGTCTGCGTTAGCATTTAAATTTGCATTTGCGAATGCGCTCGCACTTACGTTTGCATTTACATCTGCATTTGTGCTTGCATTTGTATTTGCGTTAGCGTTATATTCGCAATGCGCTTGCGTTTGCGTTCGGATTTACATCCGCGTTTGCATTGAATTTGCATTTATATTTGCAGTCGCTCTTGCATCTACATTTGCATTTGGGCTGCGTTCTCCTTTACAATTCGCGTTTGCGCTTGCATTTGCATTTGCTTTATACATGCGTTTGCATTTATAATTGCATATGCGTTTGCGTTCACGTTCGCATTTGCATTTGCTTTTACTGTTACATTTGTTTTTGAGTTCGCCCTTACATCGTTATTTGCGTTTTCATCCTCCTTTCATCTGCGTTTGCGTCTGTGTTTATAAATTTGCATTCGCATTACATTAGCATTTGTGTTTGCATACAGATTTGCATTCATGTTTCCATTTACACCTGCATTTGTTCACTCGCGTTTGCATTTGATTTTGCGTTCACTGTTACATTTAAATTTGTGTTTGCACCCACAACAACATTTGCATTTGCATTTTTATTTGAGTCCTTTATTATATTATATTACGTTTGAATTTACATCTACGGTCGGGTTCAAACTCGCATTTGCCCGTGCGTTTTGTATTCATATTTGCATTTGCGTTTTACATTTACATTAACGTTGTGTTTTCGTTCGCGATTTGCATTTGTATTTGTATTTGCGTTTGCAATCACGTTAGAACCTGCCTTATACTTTGATTCAGCATTTTCATTTTTATTTGAATCCGTAATTTTATTTATATCGCATTTGAATTAAAATTTGCGTTTGCTAGTACGTTTGCATTTACATCGTCGTTTGCGTTTGTATTTGTATTTGCATTAGCGATTTTAAAGTAGCACTTGTATTTTCGTTTGCGTTTTAGCATTTGTGTTTGCATACAAATTTGCAATTTTATACACGCTTGCGTTTACACACATATTCACATTTGCATTTGATTTTTATTTTTATTTAAGTTCCTTATTATATCTATATTTACGTTCGAGATTTAGTTCGCAGCAGCAAGTGCGTTTGCATTCGTTTGCACTTACTTTGCGTTTTCGTTTGCATTTACAATGGCATTGTAATTTAGCATTTGCTTTGTATTGTGTTTGCACTTACATCAGCATTTGCGTTTTCATCCACGTTTCCATTTGTTTTCGCATTTACGTTCGTATTTGCATTTGCGATTGCATTTATATATGCTTTTGCCTTTGCCATTTACATTAGCGTCTGCGTTTGCACATGCATTTGCTTTTGCTTTCGTATTTACGTTATATTTAAATCACACTTACATCCACATTAACGTTTTCATATACATTCATATTGCGTTCATTATACGTTTGCATTTTCACCTGCATTTGTACATTTTGCAATTGCGCAATTGCAATCGCAATTTCATTTGCATATGCATTTGCGTTCGCATTTATTTATGTGTGCATTTACATTTGCTTGTGCGTTCTCCTCTGCGTTTGCATTGCATTCAAAATTTGCATTTGCGCTTGCAATCACATTTGAATTGTATTTGTCTTTGCATTTGCGTTTTCATCCACGCTAGCATTTGCGTTTGCGTTCGCATCTATATTTGTATTTGCCCTTGCAATCATATTATATACCTTTACATATTTATTGGTTTTGGTATCTACATTTGTACTTGCCTTTGCACTTGCGTCTGTACGTGCTTTTGCATTTATTTGCATTTGCGTTTGTGTTGCGCTTGTATTAGCATTTATGTTTGTGTTTTCATACACGCTCGCATAGATATTCATATTCGCTTTTACATTTGTCTTTACATTTGTTTTTACATTTGCATTTACGTTTGCATTTGCATACGCACTTGTGATACACATTTGCATTTGTGTTTGCTTTCAAATCTGCGTTCAAATTCGCGATGCCTTTGCGTTTATAATTGCATTTACATTTGCGTTTACATTTAGATTAACATTTGTCGTTGCATTTGTGTTTGCATTTGCGTTTTCATCTACTTTAGCATTTGCAAGTGCATTTGCATCTACATCTGCATTTGCGTTTGCAATTCCATTTGCGTTTGCATTTGCATTTGCGTTTGCTTTAGCGTTTGCATCAGCGTTGGCAAACACTTTTGTATTTGCGTTATCCTTTGCATTTATATTCGCTATTATATTTGCATTCTCGTTTGTAGTTGGATTTACATCCGCATTTGCATGGATTGGCACTTACATTTGCCTGAATGCTTATTTACAATTGTTTGAAGCAATTGTGCTCCGATACTTTTTCTTGAAAAAACTTATATGTTGAAATTGATAAGTATTATTATATGATATAATTATATTTCGATTCCTCTTTAAATATTTATATTCGCAACCACATTCGCATTTGCGCTTGCTTTGCATTCGGGTAATGGAAAATGCAAATGCAGATGCAATCGCAAAGACAAATGCAGGTGTTAAAACGCAAATGCAAATGTAAACGCAAACGCGAATATAATTGCAAGAGTGCATGCAAACACTAATGCTAACATAAATGCAAACGCAAATGCAAACGCAAGCAGACGTAGAGCAAAGCAAGCGCAAATGCAAATGCAAACGTAAATGCGAAAGCAAACGTAAGTGCAAATGTATACGCAAACGCAAACGCCAATACATAATATGCCAAAATCAAATGCGTATATAAATGCAATAGCGTTGATGGGAGCAAAATCAAGGGCTAATATGATTGCACCTACAAATATAGATGCAAAAGCAGATTTAAATGCTAACACAAATGCAACTGTGTATGGCAAATGCAAATGCGAGTGTAAACGAGAAGTAAATGGAAACGCATATGCAAAAACTTAAACGCAAATGTAAAAGCATATGCGAATATGAATGTCGATGCAAGCGTATATAAAAATGCAAATATAAATGCAAATACAAATGCAAATGTCGATGTAAGTGCAAGCACAAATGCAAACGTAGAAGTAACGCAAACGCGAATGCAAATGCAAACGCATATGCAAATATAAATGTAAAAGCATATGCAGACGCAAGTGCAAACGCAATTGTGAATGTAAGGAAAAACGCAAACCCAAATGCAAATGTAAACGCAAACGTAAATGCAAGCATAAACGCGAATGCACATGCAAACGCAAATACAAATACAAACGCAAACGCGTATGTAAATGCAAACGCACTTGCAAACGCGAGTTTTAATATAAACTTAATTATGGACTCAAATGAAAAATGCATAATAAAAGGCTAATGCAAATTCTAATGTGATTGCAAGCAAAAATACAAACATAGGTGCCAACGTAAACGCAAATGCTAACGTAGATGAGAACGCAAATGCAAACACAAATGCAATGGCAAATGTTAATGTAGGGAAAACACAAGACACAAATGCAAATCTGTATGCAAACCCAAGAAGGTATTAGCAGGAGCTATTACTATATTATTAAGGGATCGAAGTTTTAATAAATCATTTTTTGACCCTTCTGGTGGACGAGACCAAATTTTATACCAACATTTATACTAATTTTTTGGACACCCTGAATTTATTTTTAATTTTACCCGGATTTGGGATAATCTCACATATTATTATTCAAGAGTCGGGAAAATTGAAACTTTTGGAACTTTAGGAATAATTCATGCTATATTAGCTATTGGATTATTAGGATTTATAGTATGAGCCCATCGTATATTTACTGTAGGAATAGATCGTGTCTACTTTACTTCTGCTACCATAATTATTGCTATTTCTACAGGATTTAAAATTTTTAGTTGACTTACTACTATTCATGGATATAAATTTACATATAGCCCCTCATTAATTAAAAGATTAGGATTTATTTCTTTATTTACTATTGGAGGATTAACTGGAATTATTTTAGCTAATTTGTCTTTAGATATTATTTTACAGGATACATATTATGTGGTAGCTCATTTTCACTATGTGTTTGTGTCAATAGGAGCAGTATTTGCTATTATAGCTTGATTTATTCATTGATTTCCATTATTTATTGGTTTAACGATGAATCCTATTCCTTTAAAAAATCAATTTATTATAATATTTATTGGAGTATATTTAACATTTTTCCCCCAACATTTTTTAGGTTTAGGAGGGATACCTCGTCGTTATTCTGATTACCCAGATAGATTTACTTCTTGAAATATCTTATCTTCTTTAGGAAGATTTATTTCATTATTTAGAATTATTTTATTTATTTATATAATTTGAGAATCTTTTATTTTAAATCGAATCAGATTATTTCCAATTAATATAAATTCATCAATTGAATGATTTCAATTATCAAATCCCTTAGAACATAGTTATACTAAAAATGCAAATGCAAAGGTAAATGCGAAAGCAAACGTAAGTGCAATTGTATATGCAAACGCAAACGCCAATACATAATATGCCAAATCAAATGCGTATATATGTGCAATCGCGTTGATGAGAGCAAAATCAAAGGCTAATATGATTGCACCTACAAATATAGATGCAAACGCAGATTTAAATGCAAACACAAATGCAACTGTGTATCGCAAATGCAAATGCGAATGTAAACGAGAAGTAAATGGAAACGCATATGCAAAAACTTAAATGCAAATGTAAAAGCATATGCGAATATGAATGTCGATGCAAGCGTATATAAAAATGCAAATACAAATGCAAATGTCGATGTAAGTGCAAGCACAAATGCAAACGTAGAAGTAACGCAAACGCGAATGCAAATGCAAACGCATATGCAAATATAAATGCACAAGCATATGCAGACGCAAGTGCAAACGCAATTGTGAATGTAAAGAAAAACGCAAATCCAAATGCAAATGTAGACGCAAACGTAAATGCAAGCATAAACGCAAATGCACATGCAAACGCAAGTACAAATACAAACGCAAACGCATATGTAAATGCAAACGCACTTGCAACCGCGAGTTTTAATATAAACTTAATTATGGACTCAAATGAAAAATGCATAATAGAAGGCTAATGCAAATTCTAATGTGATTGCAAGCAAAAATACAAACATAGGTGCCAACGTAAACGCAAATGCTAACGTAGATGAGAACGCAAATGCAAACACAAATGCAATGGCAAATGTTAATGTAGGGAAAACACAAGACACAAATGCAAATCTGTATGCAAGCCCAAGAAGGTATTATCAGGAGCTATTACTATATTATTAACAGATCGAAATTTTAATACATCATTCTTTGACCCTTCTGGTGGAGGAGACCCAATTTTATACCAACATTTATTCTGATTCTTTGGACATCCTGAAGTTTATATTTTAATTTTACCTGGATTTGGAATAATTTCACATATTATTTCTCAAGAATCAGGAAAAATTGAAACTTTTGGAACTTTAGGAATAATTTATGCTATATTAGCTATTGGATTATTAGGTTTTATTGTATGAGCTCATCATATATTTACTGTAGGAATAGATGTTGATACTCGTGCCTACTTTACTTCGGCTACTATAATTATTGCTATTCCTACAGGAATTAAAATTTTTAGTTGACTTACTACTCTTCATGGATATAAATTTATATATAGCCGCTCATTATTTGAAAGATTAGGATTTATTTCTTTATTTACTATTGGAGGATTAACTGGAATTATTTTAGCTAATTTATCTTTAGATATTATTTTACAGGATACATATTATGTGGTAGCTCATTTTCACTATGTGTTTGTGTCAATAGGAGCAGTATTTGCTATTATAGCTTGATTTATTCATTGATTTCCATTATTTTGGTTTAACGATGAATCCTATTCCTTTAAAAAATCAATTTTTTATAATATTTATTGGGGTTAGTTTAACATTTTTCCTCGACATTTTTAGGTTTAGGCGAAATGCCTCGTCGTTATTTTGATTATCAAGGTAGATTTACTTCTTGAAATATACTCTTTTCTTTAGGAAGATTTATCTCATTATTTAAAATTATTTTATTTGTCTATATAATTTGAGAATCTTTTATTTTAAATCGAATCAGATTATTCCCAATTAATATAAATTCATCAATTGAATGATTTCAATTATCAAATCCCTTAGAACATAGTTATACTAAAAATGCAAATGCAAAGGTAAATGCGAAACAAACGTAAGTGCAATTGTATATGCAAACGCAAACGCCAATACATAATATGCCAAAATCAAATGCGTATATATGTGCAATCGCGTTGATGAGAGCAAAATCAAAGGCTAATATGATTGCACCTACAAATATAGATGCAAACGCAGATTTAAATGCAAACACAAATGCAACTGTGTATCGCAAATGCAAATGCGAATGTAAACGAGAAGTAAATGGAAACGCATATGCAAAAACTTAAATGCAAATGTAAAAGCATATGCGAATATGAATGTCGATGCAAGCGTATATAAAAATGCAAATACAAATGCAAATGTCGATGTAAGTGCAAGCACAAATGCAAACGTAGAAGTAACGCAAACGCGAATGCAAATGCAAACGCATATGCAAATATAAATGCACAAGCATATGCAGACGCAAGTGCAAACGCAATTGTGAATGTAAAGAAAAACGCAAATCCAAATGCAAATGTAGACGCAAACGTAAATGCAAGCATAAACGCAAATGCACATGCAAACGCAAGTACAAATACAAACGCAAACGCATATGTAAATGCAAACGCACTTGCAACCGCGAGTTTTAATATAAACTTAATTATGGACTCAAATGAAAAATGCATAATAGAAGGCTAATGCAAATTCTAATGTGATTGCAAGCAAAAATACAAACATAGGTGCCAACGTAAACGCAAATGCTAACGTAGATGAGAACGCAAATGCAAACACAAATGCAATGGCAAATGTTAATGTAGGGAAAACACAAGACACAAATGCAAATCTGTATGCAAGCCCAAGAAGGTATTAGCAGGGGCTATTACAATATTATTAACAGATCGAAATTTTAATACATCATTCTTTGACCCTTCTGGTGGAGGAGACCCAATTTTATACCAACATTTATTCTGATTCTTTGGACATCCTGAAGTTTATATTTTAATTTTACCTGGATTTGGAATAATTTCACATATTATTTCTCAAGAATCAGGAAAAATTGAAACTTTTGGAACTTTAGGAATAATTTATGCTATATTAGCTATTGGATTATTAGGTTTTATTGTATGAGCTCATCATATATTTACTGTAGGAATAGATGTTGATACTCGTGCCTACTTTACTTCGGCTACTATAATTATTGCTATTCCTACAGGAATTAAAATTTTTAGTTGACTTACTACTCTTCATGGATATAAATTTATATATAGCCGCTCATTATTTGAAAGATTAGGATTTATTTTTTTATTTACAATTGGAGGATTAACTGGAATTATTTTAGCTAATTCATCATTAGATATTATTTTACATGATACATATTATGTTGTAGCTCATTTTCATTATGTATTATCAATAGGGGCAGTATTTGCAATTATAGCTGGATTTGTTCATTGATTTCCATTGTTTACTGGATTAACAATAAATCCTATTTTTTTAAAAACTCAATTTATTATAATATTTATTGGAGTAAATTTAACATTTTTCCCCCAACATTTTTTAGGTTTAGGAGGAATGCCTCGTCGTTATTCTGATTACCCAGATAGATTTACTTCTTGAAATATCTTATCTTCTTTAGGAAGATTTATTTCATTATTTAGAATTATTTTATTTATTTATATAATTTGAGAATCTTTTATTTTAAATCGAATCAGATTATTTCCAATTAATATAAATTCATCAATTGAATGATTTCAATTATCTCCTCCTTTAGAACATAGATATTCTGAATTACCAATTTTAAATTCAATTTATCTAATATGGCAGATTAGTGCAATGGATTTAAACCCCAAAAATAAAGTATAACTTTTTTTAGAAATGAATACTTGAATAAATTTTAATTTACAAAATAGAAACTCACCTTTAATAGAACAATTAATATTTTTTCATAATCATTCAATATTAATTATTTTATTAATTACAATTTTAGTAGGATATATTATAAGATCTTTATTTTATAATAAATTATATAATCGTTATTTACTTGAAAGACAAAATATTGAAATTATTTGAACAATTCTACCTGCATTTATATTAATTTTTATTGCTTTACCTTCTCTTCGACTTTTATATTTATTAGATGATTCAAATAGGCCTTTAATTTCTTTAAAAGCAATTGGTCATCAATGATATTGAAGTTATGAATATACTGATTTTAATAATATTTCTTTTGATTTCATATATAATTCCATCTAATGAATTAAATTTAAATTCATTTCGTTTATTAGATGTTGATAATCGAATTATCTTACCTATTAATTCACAAATTCGTATTTTAATTACTGCTACCGATGTTCTTCATTCATGAACTATTCCCTCTCTTGGAATTAAAATTGATGCTACTCCTGGACGTTTAAACCAATCAAATTTTATAATAAATCGACCAGGATTATATTTTGGACAATGTTCAGAAATTTGTGGAGCAAATCATAGATTTATACCTATTGTAATTGAAAGAATTTTAATTAATTCATTTATTAAATGAATTTCATCTAATTCATAAGATGACTGAAAGCAAGTATTGGTCTCTTAAACCATTTTATAGTATTATAGCAAATACTTCTTATGAAAGATTTAGTTAAATTAAATAACATTAGAATGTCATACTAAAATTATCAAAAGATAATCTTTATTGCCACAAATAATACCAATATTATGATTAATTTTATTTATTTACTTTATTATTATTTTTATTTTATTTATAATTAAAAACTTTTTTATAGTAAAATATAGAAATCTTAAATTATTAAAGAAAAATTACCTTAATAATAATATTTTTATCTGAAAATGATAACTAATTTATTTTCTATTTTTGATCCTATAAACTCAAATAATTTATCTTTAAATTGAATTAGAACTATATTAGGACTATTATTTATTCCAAATATATTTTGAATAATTCCGTCCCGATACAATATAATTTGATTAAAAATTATTATAACACTTCATAATGAATTTAAATTACTTATAAAATTTAATCCTATAGGAAGGACTTTTATATTTATTAGATTATTTTCATTTATTTTATTTAATAATTTTTTAGGTTTATTTAATTATATTTTTACAAGAACTAGTCATTTAACTTTAACTTTAAGATTAAGACTTCCTTTATGATTAAGATTTATATTATTAGGATGAATTAATAATTATAATCATATATTTAGTCATCTAGTGCCTCAAGGAACTCCAATAATTTTAATACCTTTTATAGTTTGTATTGAAACAATTAGAAATATTATTCGACCTGGTACATTAGCCATCCGACTCTCAGCAAATATAATTGCTGGACATTTAATTCTAACTTTACTTGGCAATACAGGAAACTCTCTATCTATATGATTAATTTGAATTTTAATTTTCTCTCAATTAATTTTATTAATTTTAGAAATTGCTGTATCTATTATTCAATCTTATGTATTTGCTGTTTTAAGAACTCTTTATTCTAGAGAAATTTACTAATGTCACAAAATCATCCATTTCATTTAGTTGATTATAGTCCTTGACCTTTAACTGGAGCTTTAGGAACTTTAAGTTTAACATTAGGTATAATTATATGATTTCATCAATTTAATTATACATTAATATTATTAGGAATAATAATTACCTTATTAACTATATTTCAATGATGACGAGATATTAGTCGAGAAGGATCATTCCAAGGTCTTCATAGTTTAATAGTTTCTAAAGGATTACGAATCGGAATAATTTTATTTATTATTTCAGAAATTTTATTCTTTTTTTCTTTCTTCTGAGCATATTTTCATAGAAGATTATCACCTTCTATTGAATTAGGAATAATTTGACCACCTTTAAATATTAAAATATTTAATCCTTTTCAAATCCCTCTATTAAATACAGCAATTTTATTATCTTCAGGAATTTCAATTACATGAGCTCATCATTCATTACTAGAAAAAAATCACTCAGAAACAATAAAAAGTTTATTTATTACAATTATTTTAGGAATTTATTTTTCTATACTTCAATGATATGAATATTTAGAAGCTCCTTTTTCTATTGCAGATTCAATTTTGTATCCTTTTTTTTATAGCAACAGGATTTCACGGTCTTCATGCTTTAATGGGAACTTTTTTCTTCTAATTTGTTTACTTCGACTAAGATCATTGATGAGGTAGATAAATTTTTATAGTATATAAGTATATGTAACTTCCAATTACAAGGTCTAATTTTTAGTAAAAATAATTTATTTTATTATTATTTGAAGATTAATTATTTTTTTATTATGTATAATTATTATATTATTTTCTTCCTTAATTTCTATAAAATCAAATTATGATTTAGAAAAAAATTCTCCATTTGAATGTGGTTTTGATCCTACATGCGCTTATCTTCTTATTTTCGATATTGAAATTGCTTTACATCTTCCTATAATTAATTTATATTCAATTTCTATAAAACTTTATTGAATATCAACAAGTATTTTGTTTATTTTAATTATATCTTTGGGTTATTTCATGAATGAAATCAAGGAATATTAAAATGAAATTAGGATTATAGTTAATTATAACATTTTTATAATTAACATTAACAATCTTAAATAAGAAGCAATAATGCAAACAGTTTCGACCTATCAATTGGTATATTCATCCTTATTTATTAATTGAAACAAAATTAGAGATATATTACTGTTAATGATACTATTGAATTATGTTCCAATTAGAAATATTCAATATTTAGCTTCTAACTTAATTATAGTGATTAATTATAATTAATATTTTTATTTATATAGTTTGACTAAAACATTACACGTTCGATGCAAGAATAAAAACCTCTTTTCATAAATATATTTAAAGAAAAAGAAATTCTTCATAACAGCTTTAATGTTATACTATATATATAAGCCAAATTAATAAAAATATAAAATCAATAAATAAACTACTCAAAAGGTACTACTTAGGTAGAATTATTAGATTAGCTAATTTAGCATTTGTTGCTTTTCCTTTTTTAGCTGGGTTTTATTCTAAGGATTTAGTTTTAGAAAGTCCGAACTTTTCGAAACGTTTGAAAGTTAAAACTTTTAGAAAGAAAAGTATGAAGCATAAAAATTTTTGATATTTTTAGGGATAGTTTAAATCTATTTTATATAATGAAGGTAAATTTTGCATAATTTTTCTATCAAAACAATCCTTTTTTTTCAGGCACATTATTTTTTTTTTCATTTATTGAAATTTGTGTTATACTGGACTCAAATTTAATTATTAAAATAATTATTTATTATATATAATTAAAATTATGATTTTACAAAATAATTAAATTTTATATATAAATATACTAATTAATTGAACAACATAAATATAACTTACTAGGAAACAAATAAAGAATGAATAATATTAGTATAATAATTAATGAAATATTCTATTGTAAATAAATATATATAAATCATTAAGTTTAACGACAACATTTTGTAGGCAATTAAATACTTCATATACAATTAAATAACCGGAATAATTAATAAAATATGAATATTTTATTGTATATAATATATATATAAAATATACACAAAAAATATTGATATGTAATTAAAAAGATTATTTTACGGAATAATTAAATTTTATATATAAATATATTACATAATTGAAAAAAAACAAAATATAAATTACTGGAAAAAAAATAAAGAATAATATATAATTAATAATTAATGAATGAATATATTTTATTATAAATAAAAATATATAATCATTAAGTTTACCGACAACGATTTATGGTTATTAAATAGTTTATATTTGACTAAATAACCGGAATAATTAATAATAATATAAAAGTTTTTATTATATATAATACATATACATATATATATATATATATGATATATATATATATATATATATATATGCATGTATGTATATATATATATATATATGTATGTATATATGTATATATATATACATTATATATATATACATGAATGTATATATTTTATTTATTTATGACAATAGACAATTAATTTTATAGTAAATTATATTATATAGATGGAATATAATATGTATATATTATAAAAATAAAATCGTTATTGAAGTAATTAATTGTACGGTAATGATAGATAATTAATTTTATAATAAATTAATTGTATAGTAGGGAACATAATAGTATTATAAAAATAAAATCGTCATTTAAATAATTAATTACATGGATATAGTAGTAGATTAATTTTATAATAAATTATATATAGTAGGAAATACGATTCTATTGAAGGGTAAAACCGTTTTATAAAATAATTAGTTGTAGGGGATATAATACATAATTAATTTATGTATAAAAAATTACATAATATCATATATATATTATATATATAGTAGGGAGCAGAATATATATTATAAGGGTAAAATCGTTATTAAAATAATTAACTAAAAATAATTAATTAATATAATGGTTAATTAAAACAATTAATTAATAATTAATTAAAAAATCATTTTTCCAAGATTTTTCCTCAAATTTTGTTCTAAATTTCCAAACAGATTTTGAGAAATGTCGACTTTGTCAGATTGCTATAAAATAAAAACTAGTAGTCGGAGGGGTCTAAAAAAACAGTGGCGATTTATTGAAGTCATAACATATGTACTTTTGGAATATAAGTCGAATCAGAGCAACTTAGATTTTTACCCGAAAAATTTCCAATGGTCCCCCATTTGCGAGAATTGTCGATTTTGTCAGATTGCTATTGCTATACTAGACTTTAGCTATAATAGACTTTAATAAATTGCCACTGAATTGTTAGAGCCCTCCGACTACTAGTTTTTTTTATTTTATAGCAATCCTGAAAAGACGACAATTCTCGCAATGGCCGAATTTTTTCGGCCTCTAAAATCGAAATGCTATTATACCACTTATATTCAAAAGGTATATATAATAATAAATTTTTTGAAAAAATTGCAATGTGGGATCTTGTAAAAAATTTGGGGTAAAAAAATTTTTCGAAATATTTTGGGGAAAAAATTCTTTGTGAAATTTTTTTTGAAAAAAATTTTGTGAAAAAAATTGGAAAATTTTTGGGAAAAAATTTTTTTCGAAAAAATCCTAGAAAAAAATCTTTGAAAAAATTTTGTGACAAAAAATTGGGAAAATTTTGGGAAAAAAATTTTTGGAAAAAAATATGGGAAAAAAAATTGGGAACAATTTTTTTTTTTCGAAAAAATCCTGTAAAAAAATTTTTTGGAGAAAATTTCTAGGAAATAGTCTTGGAATAAAAGATTTTTTTGCAAAAATATTTGGAATTCGAATTTTTAGACCCCTCTGACTACTATTTTTATTTACAGAAAATTTTTCTAATGGGCCCTGACAAATCGACAGTTCTCGCATAGGGGACCATTGGAAAAATTTTCGACCAAAAATTGAAGTTGCTCTGATTCGAATTATATTCAAAAGTGCATATAATATGACTTTAATAAATCGCCACTGAATTGTTAGACCCCCCCGACAACTAGTTTATATTTTATGGCAATCTGACAAAAACGACAATTCTCGCATGGGGGACCTTTGGAAAATTTTTCGGCCTAAAATCGGAGTTGCTCTTATTCGACATATATTCAATAAGTACATTTATTTTTACAAATGAATTTTACAAGTAAATTCTTTTTACAAGATTTTTTCGAAAATTTTTTTTTCCCAATTTTTTTTACAAAATTATTTTCCGAAAATTTTTCCCAAAAATTTTTTCTCACCAAAATTTTTCCCAAAAAAAATTTTTCCAAAGAATGTTTTTCCCAGAATTTTTTCGTATTTTTTTTTCGCAGAATTTTCTTTTCCAATATTTTTTCAAAGAATGTTCCCCCAAAATTTTTTCGAAAAATTTTTTTTCACAAGATTTTTACCCGGAAAATTTTGGAATTTGAAAAAAATTTTTGGTATAAACATTCTTTGTAAAAATTTTTTTGGTAAAAATTTTGGGAAAAATTTTGAGAAAATTGGGAAAATTTTTTTTTTCGAAAAAATCCTGTAAAAAAATTTTTTGGAGAAAATTTCTGGGAAATAGTCTTGGAATAAAAGATTTTTTGCAAAAATATTTGGAATTCGAATTTTTAGACACCTCTGACTACTAGTTTTTTATTTTACAGAAAATTTTTCTAATGGGCCCTGACAAAATCGACAGTTCTCGCATAGGGACCATTTGAAAAATTTTCGACCAAAAATTGATGTTGCCCTGATTCGACTTATATTCAAAAGTGCATATATTATGACTTTAATAAATCGCCACAGAATTGTTAGACCCCCCAGACAACTAGTTTTTATTTTATGGCAAATCTGACAAAAACGACAATTCTCGCAATGGGGGACCTTTGGAAAATTTTTCGGCCTAAAATCGGAGTTGCTCTTATTCGACATATATTCAATAAGTACATATATTTTTACAAATGAATTTTACAAGTAAATTTTTTTTACAAGATTTTTTCGAAAATTTTTTTTTCCCAATTTTTTTTTTACAAAATTATTTTCCGAAAACTTTTCCCAAAAATTTTTCCTCACCAAAATTTTTCCCAAAAAAAATTTTTCCAAAGAATGTTTTTTTCCCAGAATTTTTCGAATTTTTTTTTTCGCAAAATTTTCTTTTCCAATATTTTTTCCAAAGAATGTTTTCCCCAAATTTTTTTCGAAAAATTTTCTTTCACAAGATTTTTACCCGGAAAATTTTGGAATTTGAAAAAATTTTGGTACAACATTCTTTGTAAAAATTTTTTTGGTAAAAATTTTGGGAAAAAAATTTTTTGGAAAAATTTTGGAGAAAAAATTTTGTGATAAAAATTTTTTCGGAAAATCTTTCCACTTCAAATTTGGGAAAAAAAATTTTTTTCGAATAAATATTTTAGAAAACATTTTGAATTTGAAAAATATTTGTTCTGATTCGACTTATATTCAAAAAGTACATAGATTATGACTTTAATAAATCGCCAAAGAATTTTTAGACCCCTCCGACCTCTGGTTTTATTTTATAGCAATCTCACAAGAAAACCATGGGAAATTTTTTTTCCAAAAAAATTTTTTCAAAAAAATTTTCTAATGAATGTTTTTCTCAAAATGTTTTCGAAATTTTTTTTTTCACAAAACTTTGGGGAAAAAATTTTTAGAAAAAAAAATTCCAATTTTTTTTGGAAAAATTTTGGAAAAAAAATTTTTTGGAAAAAATTTTGTGAAAAAACAATTGGGAAAAAAATTGTGAAAAAAAATTTTTTCGAAAAAATCTTGCAAAAAAAAATTTACTTGTAAAATTTATTTGTAAAATATATGTACTTATTGAATATATGTCGAATAAGAGCAACTCCGATTTTAGGCCGAAAATTTTCCAATGGTCCCTCATTGCGAGAATTCTCGATTTTGTCAGATTGCTATAAAATAAAACTAGTAGTCGGAGGGGTCTTAAAATTCAGAGGCGATTTATTAAAGGCATAATATATGTACTTTTTGAATATAAGTCGAATCAGAGCAACTTCGATTTTTAACCCCGAAAAAATTGCAATGGTCCCTATTGCAAGAATTGTCGATTTGTCAGATTGCTATAAAATAAAAACCAGTAGTCAAAAGGGACTTATATTCAAAAAGAACATATTAAAATAAGTTTTTCGAAGAAATTGCAATGGGGGATCATGCCTAAAACATTCTTTGAAAAAATTTTTTTGGAAAAAATTTTGGGGAAAAAATTTTGTGAAAAAAAAATTGGAAAAAAAATTATTTGTAAAATCTTGTAAAAAAATTTTTTGGGGAAAATTTTTCGTAAAACTTTCTCTGAAAAAAATTTATTGGAAAAATGTTGAGGAAAAAATTTTGGAAAAAATTGTGAAATTGGAATTTTTAGACCCCTTTGACTACTAGTTTTCATTAAAGCATCTGACAAAATCGACAATTCTCCCAATGGAAATTTTTTCTGGTAAGAATCGAAGTTGCTCTGATTCGCCTTATTTCAAAAAGTACATATATTATGACTTTAATAAATCGCCACTGAATTTTTAGACCCCTTTGACAACTAGTTTTTATTTTATAGCAGTCTGACAAAATCGAGAATTCTCGCAAAGGGGGGCCATTGAAAATATTTCAAATTTTGTGAAAAAAAATTTTGGGGAAAAACTTCTTTTGTAAAAATTTTTCTGGAAAACATTTTTGGAAAATATTTTGGGAAAAAATCTTATAAAAAAGATTGGATAATTTTTCGGCGAAAAATCGAAGTTGCTCTGATTCGACTTATATTGAAAAAAAACATATATTATGACCTTAGTAAATCGAAACTGAATTTTTAAACCTCTCCGACTACTAATATTTATTCTATAGCTATCTGACAAAATTGACAGTTCTCGCAATGGGGAAAAATTTTGGGCCAAAAATTGAAGTTGCTCTGATTCGACTTATATTCAAAAGTACATACATTATGACTTTAATAATCGCCACTGAATTTTTAGACCCCTCCGACTGCTAGTCTTTATTTTATAGCAATCTGCATTCGCGATTGCATTTACACATTCATTGGCCTTTCATTTATATGGCGTTTGCGTTTGCGTTCGCGTTTGCGTTCGCGTTTGCGTTTGCATGGGCAACAGCGTTTGCTGTTGGTTGCAATTTGTATTTTCATTTGCGTTTGGATTCACATTTGCATTTGCGTAAGCATTTACAGGTGCTTTCGCATTTGTGCTTGCATTTGCGTTTTCGTCTGCGTTAGCATTTAAATTTGCATTCGCGAATGCGCTCGCACTTACGTTTGCATTTACATCTGCATTCGCAATTGCGCTTGCTTTGCGTTTGCGGATTTACATCCGCGTTTGCGTTTGAAATTTGCATTTACATTTGCAGTCGCTTTTGCATCTACATTTGCATTTGGGCTTGCGTTCTCCTTTACAATTCGCGTTTGCGCTTGCACATTTGCATTTGCTTTGCACTTGCTTTATACATGCGTTTGCATTTATAATTGCATTTACGTTTGCGTTAACGCGCATTTGCATTTGCTTTTACTGTTACATTTGTTTTTGAGTTCGCCCTTACAGCGGTATTTGGCGTTTTTATACTCCTTTTCATCTGCGTTTGCGTCTGTGTTTATAAATTTGCTTCGCATTTATATTAGCATTTGTGTTTGATACAGATTTGCATTCATGTTTCCATTTA
>NW_020536999.1:47210881-47258890 GCF_003426905.1 Ctenocephalides felis | reverse complement strand
CGAAACATTGGGACCTGCATTTGCCAAAAACTAATCATCTCCCTATCAATTCAATATCAATCAATCAAATTTTTCAATCGTTCATCCATACGCCCGAAATCGTAACCGAACACATCAATTTTTGTCTGAGTTATGCCAAAATGTTCAGAAATCTCTAAAATGTGAAGAAATGTCAATTTGCCTTTTCGATTTTTGAATGATTATAATAACTTATCCTACGGGAAGTTAATAAACAATTACACAATTTTAAGTATAATTAGTCACATAATAATAGAAGTCAGTAGTTAATTTTCTTTAATTAAAAGGCAAGTAAATTTTGTGCCATTGTGTTAATAAAAACATTTTTAAGTATTATTCTCATTTGTATCTCATATTATTGTGATTTATTCATTTTGTTGTATTATAGTCAAAATTATATGTTACTTGATGTTTTATTAGCAGTTGTAATTATTGGAATTAAAATTTAACTAGCTGTAAGTGGAATTCTGTCTTGAGGCAATTATGGCATCGTGCCTTAAGGAAAATTGCTGGAACTTCCCGTACCGTAACGAAATGTTCGAGGAATACTGAATGTTTTCAAATAGATTATTATAAATATTGTAACATTGTCTAATATTTATAAGATTTATATAACTGAATTGCAAAGTTGGAAATTATTTGTAAAGTATTTAGAACTATAGTCAGAATTAAAAAAAAAAAAAAAAATGTTTTTTTTTTCCAAAATCAATTATTTTGTTAAGATAAGCAGAAAGTTCTTTGAATCATTTAAGTCGGACGCTTAGTTCTCTCAAAAACTGCCATTTTTTACATATTTAGCTCCGTATCTTCGAAATGGTAGGACCTGCCTTTGCCAAAAACTATTAAACACTTCTCCTAATCATTACTAATTGATTAATTACTAAATAATCTTAATTACTAGATCATTTAAATCGGATACTTCGTTCTCTCAAAAACTCTATTTTTATTTTCTGCACTCTTTGCTTCGTATCTCCGAAACGGCTGGACCTGTCTTTGCCAAAAACTAATCAGCTCTTTTCTCTATTAATAGGAATCAAATGTTGTTTGAACCATTCAAATCGGTTGATCCGTGCGCCCGAAAACGTGACTGGAACATACATACACACACACACACGCACATCCATTTTTTCTGAGGTATGCCAAAACGTTCAGAAACCTTCAAAACGTCGAGAAATGTAAAAATTTTCAATTCCGATTTTCGGCCCATTACAATAACTTACCCCTACGGGAAGTTACAAAAAAATAGAATTACTCTAAAAAATGAGCTACTTCTGAAATAAATTGTAACTTCTTGCGTGAGCTAGGGTAGGTTTATCATCACTGATTTGTAGCCATGAGCTAATTATTGAAATGAAAATAGGTAGACACAAAAAAGAGTAAGTTGAAGTAAAAATTTGTAACACATCTGAAAACCTTTAGTATATCTGAAAAACATTAGTATAAAATTTTTTTTAAAGTTCATAGAAATGTTTATCAATGTTGATCATTTTTAATACCTAATTAAATTCTGAGAATGGAAACTGTTATGTGTTTATTTACAGATATATTCTGCAGTTATCGAAATATTACGGGATTTAATAAAAATATATACTGTTTTCAAATAATTTTAAAACAAGATTAAGTGAAACACCATTGTTGAATATACGGGTACGATTCAGAGTATGCGTGGGTCCATTAACCTCTGAATTTAGCGCCGCGTCCCCTTGACGCATAATTGTAAGAAATATTTGTGTTAAGGCCTACACACCAAAAGATGATTTTATTTAAAAATAATTTTTCAATTGAGATGTGATATATATGGACGAACTTCACGATTTTCAAAGTTGTTTAAAAAAGTATAATTTATGTATTCATTTATGTGAACCACAAAAGCATTGTTACAAAATAATTAGCCACAAACCATCCGCATATATTTTTTAAACTTTAATCATGTTTCATATTTTTTTTAATTTGTTTAGTCAACGGATTTTTTTTTGCAATCTGCCTCAAAATTCTACAAACAACAACTATTGCTTGTTGAACTGCGTGTTGAATCGATTTGTTATTTTTGCGCTATTTGTGATGGAATAAGAATATTCCATCTACGTCGTTTCAATAAAACTAAGAAGCTCGTTAACGGTATCTTGTTCATCAATATCACCTTTGAGTCGGAGAGCATCAGCATTGAACAAATATTTTTAAGAGGATAATTGCGATACTAACAGAACAGGTCGTTAAACCTTGAACTTGTTTTATAATAAAATACGGAAATAAATACAAAAACGTACGTTTATCATTTTATAGTATTTGGTCAAGCATTATAAACATCAAGTATATTCCCATAAACACCACAGGAATCAAAAGCCTTTTTATTCGAATTAAACACGTAATAAATATCCTATATTAGGCTTTAGTACTCGAAATGAATTTGCATTAAGCTTGCGGGTATACACAAATTGTTCTCGAGTTTGCGCAAATGTATATTGCTCTTATTCGCAACTCGCCATCAAAACAGCAATGATTTTGAATGCACATCGCATTAACAAAATGCTATTATTAAAATTAAATAAATTTCACTCTTAATTTGCTAAAAGTACTGTAACGCAAATAGCGAATACAAGCCTCCGGAAAACAAATTGTGAATTTTATCCAATTTCAGAATTAAATCAACGCCAACTCTCATTCATTCCCATGTTTTCGAAATGAATTGGAACCATCCAAATCGATAGATTTATCAGCCTATACAAATTGAAATGCAAGGTGTGTCCAAAAGCATTGGGTTTTACAGTTACATAAACTAACAACATAAAGTATATACAGATATAGAATAATAAATAATCTACTCGCTTTTTTACTGATATTTTTTATCTTCTAGAGTCAAACCCAAATTCGAAGATAATAGGGAATAGAAGATATAATTGTTTATCTATAATATTAAACAGTAATTATTTTGTTTTCCTAAAAAATATTCTGATATTATTTTAAAATATAAGTAAAATTTAAACAATATATTTATTATTAATTAAGCAATTTAATATTCAACTACAGATATTGAAATATAAAGCAGAATATATTTTCAGTAAAAGTTCAAATGAGTTCACGAAGCATAATTCTATTACTACTTCCATGCCAATTCAATTATTTTTTGTTATATTCTGTCATTTTAAATCGTATTATTATTTATCGACAAGAGAAACAACGAAAAAAATGTAAAAGAAAAAGAAAATTTCAAAAAGCTCTCAAGATGCTCCTTTATATTTCGTTATATTCTCCACTAGTTTTCATATTATGTAATACATATCTCATAAAACTTTAATTAGAAGTCAAAGAGTAAGTTATTTTATTAACGCTATGTAATATATGCTTTTATAATTTAAGCGATCATATCATCAAAGGTTTGATTTTCTTGAGAATCTATTGACACAAAATGAAAAGTGTCATTATCTAAATTAAAGCTTGCAAAACAAACAACGTATAAATTTCATAACTTCTGATACTCAAAATCAACTTTTGTCGGAAGATTAAAAATGGCTATCAATTTCAATGAATAAGGAATAACTAGCAAAATTAATGAATGATAATTGAATTTACCAGTTATTACTTCCTAAGTAATTTTTTTTGTCCGCATATTAAAGATAAAGAATATAAGTACGAAAGTATTTTAAAGATAAAGTATAAATCACAAGCAAGATTTTAATTTTAACCTTTGTATACATCACATTTTTTATATTAACTTGTGCAATGTGATATAATAATCTGCAAAGTTGTATATGAAATTCTAAATATGCGCAACTTGTATACTGTATACTGTTTATGAACAGTTTCATATATATGACGCTACGGAAGTTTACTTATTGGCTATGAAATATAAAGCACTAGTTAAATATTATAATGATATAAATATTATAATGAAAACTCGTTTATATTAGAAATTTAAAAACTTACGTTTTGAACATTTTTTACATATCTTATGAAATATAGTACGAAATTCGTAAACTAAATTTTAATTAAATTAAATTGAAACTTTACAAAATAGTCGATTAGCATTAATGAAATAAAAAGAATGAAAAGAAAAGAATGATGAGAAATGGAAAAGATACAAAGTGAAAAATTATAAACAATATGCACTGCATTTTCTATTAAAAGTCTTGTAGACTAAAGTAATAAATTTTGGAAATTAACGCGTTAATTTTACCAAGTTAGTCATATATGTTTTAGAAGCTTTACATGAGCCATGTTAAATGTTAGTAGAAAAAGAAAAAGTTTAAATATAGGACCATGTAAGTCAACAATGCATAACATAAAAAATAGTGTTTTACCAAGAATTTTGGCAAAAAACCTTATGTGATAAAACAGGTTTTCTTGATACATTTTTAACTAAATTATCTAATAAAGTTACCATGGCCCATGTGAAATATATAATAATTAACTTTCCGTATTGTTATAGAAATAGCAAAAAAAAACGAAAATATTTTTTTGTATATCTTTACGTTTCAAAGCCTTCTGAACATTTTGGCATACCCTAGGTGAAATTAATGTGTGTGTATGGATGTATGTGTGGATCGAATACAAAATTCCGTCCACAACGGATCAACCGATTTGAATGATTCAATAAACATTCGATTCGTATTGAAAGGGAGACGTACTGATTAGTTTTTGGGAAAGGCAGCCATTTCGAAGATACAAGGCAAAAATGCCAGAAATGGTAATTCAGTTTTTGAGAGAACGGAGCGCCCCATTTGAATGATTCAAAGAACATTATAAAATTATAAAAAGTATCGTTTTGTGGCGATAGTATTTATTTATGAATTTAGTATCGGCTATTTTATCAAAAAGAAAATACTCAACAATTATAAAATAGTATCGTTTTGTGACGAAAGTATTCATTTTTGAATTTAGTATCGGCTTATTTATATCACTGGACCGAATTAAGAATTGATTAAATTGTTAGGGAGGCAGTACCAGCGATTTCGGAGTTCTAACAAACAAAGTTAAAAAAAAATGGCATTTGGTTTTCAAAATTGATTTTTCGACTTATGCACACTAAATTATCAGTTAATTTTATAGAGATTTTAATAAGTACAATTTTGTTCACATTTCTTTGGATTTTATACAAGCTTTATAATGTTTAACTATTAATCTGCATCGCAGCGCATACGTGCTTCGATCTTTCTTGTCTAAAACAGCTACACAGCGCGATCGCTTTGCAAAAAATTCATTTTTTTTTTAAATTCAAATTTTTCAGAAAAATTGATTTTTTCCAAGATATCAAAAAATGTGATGCTAAAAATGTAATACGGTACGTTAAGTACCATCATTTTGCCTTAAGGCACGATGCCATGTACCGCCAATTTTTCTTATTTTCGTGGCGATTAATGTGTTAAACAAATAGTATCAAAACTTTAAGGCTACCCTAAATTCGGCGCCTGGACGTGAAGGCACGTATGAGGATCCATCCTCGAACATCGCAGTCTCGTACGATTCGACGGGAGGTCACAAATGTGCAACCAGCTGATGTTTTTAAAACGTTTTGTTAGTGTGCATCGTTCTTCTCAACACATCGAGAGATCTCATAAATAAACACGAACACATTCAAATCAACGATAACTGATAGCAATGACCTTCCGTGTGGATCGATGTTACTTACACAAACTCATATGCACATACACTTTTGTAGAACATAAAAACAAGAAACATTACCGACATAGACCCGCGATGCATAAATTATCATATACTATATTATTTCCTGTGTTGGTGTAAAACAAGTCATAATCGTTGATGAGTCCATTGCGGTGAATTAGATGATGATAAGAAGCTTAGACTCAAAACAACTATATTAGGGACTAGAGTTTACATTCGACACATCGGGAAAACTGATACTTGTCATAATCATTGCGGTAAATGATACCACGTATTTTTGATAAAAAAAAGAACTATCGGGGCGCATGGCATCGTGCCTTAAGGCAAATTGCTGGAACTTCCCGTACCAAAAATTATTTTTTTTGAAAAAAAAAATTAACATTTTTGAAAAAAATTGACTCTGAAAAATTAGATTTTTGAGAAACTATAAATTTTTGACAAAAATTTACTTATTTTTGAAAAAAAGATTTTTCGAAGAAAAGTGTATTTTGAAATATTTTGGAAAATCTGAACTTTTCTTTAAAGCAATCGTACTGCTTTAACTGCATAGAGACGAAATATCGCGAAAATTTGTATCCGCACACACATATACATCCATTTTTTCTAAGATACGCCACAATATTCAGAAACCTCTGAAACATAAAGATATATATAAAAATTTTCATTTTCGATTTTTTTGTGATTACTATAACTTGCCCTACGGGCAGTTAATAATGGCTATAATTAATGGTTCGCCTTTTAAAATAGTCAGTTTGTTACAGGCTACAGCAAATTTTTCAATTCTAATAGCAAAATTTTCAATTCTATCAACGAATGTTTTGAATTTAACAGCAAAATCTTCAGTTCTATCAGCGAACTCTTCAATTCTAATAGCAAAATATGTTCTAATTAAAGTCAACTATGAACTTTATACGGTAATGTGTTATATAAATTACTTGTTTTTGATTTATTGCTTTCTCTCTAAAAGAGTATCGTACACAATTTAGACAAAGGACAATTTACGACATAGACAATTTAGGGATTTTCGTAGCTGAGGCACTCTAAGTAACTCTTATCGCCGTTTCAACTAATTTCAATAATCATTTTGTCATCATTATTCGAATAGATAAGCAAAGCATAGCAAAATTTTCAATTCTAATAGCGAAATCTTCAGTTCTAACTACGAAATATGTTTGGCATTTATTTGGTTAGTTGCAATTAAAGACAATTATAAACTTTATATGTAAATGTATTATATAAATTAGTTCTTTTTTACTCATTACTCTCTCGTTCTCTGTAAGGGTAACGTACACAATTTAGACATAGCCAGTCATTTCAATTATAAACTCTATATGTGAATGCGTTATTTAAACTCTTTTTTTTACTTATTAGTAATAAATATTACTCTCTCTCTCTCTCTCTCTCTCTCCCTCTAGAGTACACAATTAAGACAGGAATTTCGTAGCTCGAGCAATACAAAATAATTCTTAATGTCATTTCAACAATTTTCAACAAAAATTTTGCCATCATTAATCGAATAGACTTAACCGACTTATTTAGACAACAAATTAGATGTTATATATGTTGATGATGCGTTTATCTAGTTATAGAGTAGTCCCCACTAACTTTTTTTTTGCAAAAAATGGTTCTGAAAGCCTTTCGAAATGATTACGAGGCCCTAATAAAAATATTATCACCTTACATCTAATAAAAGAACAAACAACTCCTATAGGGTCCGCCGAATAACTTTTTTTTTAAAAAACGACTGAATATTTCCTCCAGTTTCTTTTTTTATTTGAAAGTACAATCCTTTCAGTTAATAATGAAATTAATTTAGTTATGATTATAATAATTTTATTCAAAAATGAAAAAAAGCCTCGGCTGACCGTTGAAAAAATAATGAAAATGAAAAATGTTAGATGGCATACCCTATAGTTGCCATATAGAAAACAAATAAAATGTTATAAAACTATGAGTTGTTTTCATTTATTTCTAGTGATAGAAAAGACTCCTCAATAAAATTTCTCACATAGGTCTAAAAACCCTTCAAATCAGATGAACAAACAAACATTCGAAATGGTTACGAATCCCTGTTTCTACAGACTTCCACAGAAAAAAATGAAAAGAAAATATGCGCAACAGCATTGAAAGCAATAAGACCATGAAACTTTCTATCAAGATGTAGTCATAATTAATTTTAAATATTGTTTTTTTATAAATTTAATTGGCAGTTGTCTAGCACTCAGAAGTCCCTATCATGATTTATTTGACAATTAAATATATATGTTAACGCACAGTAAATATCTCCAAGTATGTTATGTCCTGAATTACAAGTTGTCATCAGAGATTAGATGTTCTTATGTTTATAGTTATATATTTCTTATCTTGAATTTGCGATTATGAATCTTCAAATGCAACTTATTTTTGAAGACTTATTTGCGATTATGTTATCTATATGTAATATATTAAATAGATAATTAATATAGGAAATCGAATTCGAATGAAGTCAAAATTCTATACAATTATGAACTGCCAATCTTTTTTGTTAAAAAAAAAATAAGCACAGTGAATATTATATTCGCCATGAGCAAATGTGTTTGATTTACAAATTCAAATACATATTTATTAATTATGTAAGCAAGAACAAAAACTGTACACTCTTGCATTAAATTTATTTCAAAAAAATTATAAGTCACAAAAGTTTCACAATCATGATTTGTCTTACCTGTGTAAAATTGTTAAAAAATATTTACACAATTTGTAAATAAATTATTAGAAAATTTGTTTAATTATAAATGGTGGCATATTATTCTTAGCAACTTTTTGTCACAAAGTTTCAGGCCGTACTCAAATATTTATATTTATATATTTATTATATCTTATAACAAAAGATTTATAAAATATAAATCTCTTTACCAAAAATTAATTTGTTGTATCAATATTTGGAAGAAAACTAAATATTCCAAAAAATAAATAATTGCCAATTAGAGAAGAATTATTAGTAAAGAAAAAATTATTTGTCAATAAATTCAACGAATGTCGATGTTGTATATAGGAAGTGAATTGCATTGCTTTTTTAATATGCAAACATATTATTATTATAACCTTCATAAAGATTACATTCATGTTGAATTTATAAAGTCGTGCAATTTTCCTAAGTTCTAGCGAACATAAGTAGTTTGTACGATATTCGAGTAGCTTCGAATTAACCTACCATTATAAATTTGTCCAAAAACCAGATTTTAAAAAATCCGCCCATCACCATTATATCTAAGAAATCAAACTGCGTAAAATAATTAATAAAATTACCGACAATTTGTGAGTGTGAAATCAAATTCTCATTTTCATCCATAACAGTAGTAATAATGAGCAAAAGTGAAATGAGCACAACCAATGCGTTATATGTTCGAAATTTTCTGCTATTCTGTCACTGTCTTAGGCAACTTGTGCCACTTCAGATACTTTCTTCTTAATAATATTCAACGCGTCGCAGAATAGCAATAATACATTAATATTTGATATAGAAGTATATGCAGAGAAATGGCATTCTCGTGAAAGCCTTACAAGTTGTGGACTCAACTTCATAAGTTGGATAACTAACTATGCGAAGTCGAACGGATTAACATAGCAAACATGCTACATAAAGTTAAATTGCAAAATACTGGTTTTAAACTTCACAAAGTTTGAAAAATATATGCGAAAATTCTTAATTATGATGTAAAAGATACATGCAATGATAAAATAATTATGGTTTAGTACGTGTTATTATTTGGATATTATATAAATCAGCAACTTTATACTGATTGTCATTTTAATAAATATGTACATTAAAGAGAAGAAAAACATCGCATATAACATATGCAAACTTCGGTTGTTTACTGATTTTGTACTTTACTTGCAATTACATAGTTCAATTTATATCGATAAAACAATATTTAATTATTTGTATTATATATCTTTGTAAATGTAATATATGTACATCAATCACTAACTCTTTGCCAATAGTGTGTTATTTATAAAATTATAGCATTTGAGTTACGTAGGTACATTTCAATAGCTTATAAAATTGTTACTTGTTCTGATTTCTATTTTGAAAGTAAATAAAAAATAATAATTATAAAATAATCTTACTATTAAATACGTTAATCACCACGATAATATAAGAAATTTTTTCACAGTTATGATAACTTTATTACATAATACAGTTACAAATGTACCAAGAAAACTTAATGTATCAAAGAAATTTTTTTTGCCAAAATTCCTGAAAAATCACTGTCACACATATGACTGCCATGACCTTATATTTTGTAGTTTTTAGTGAATACTTTAAAGTCTTAAACATAAGGAATTTCATTTCTAAACGCTTTCTTGGCCAAATCGCGTATATTAGGCAAGAAAAAATATGTCAGACAGAAACATTTTTTTTGCCAAAATTCCTGGAAAACACTATTTTTTTATATCACATATTTATGACTGTCATAGCCCTATATTAAAACTACTTCGTGGTTAAATCGCAAGCAAATACGCCTCATGTGGAAGTTTGTAACGTCACAGACTGATATAGATACAATTTACCATCCACTTAATACTATCATTCGAATTTTTAATTTAGTTTTAAAACTTGTGATGAAGAACTTTGAAAACGTCTACAAGACACACAATCGGAACACACCTGGCATATTAGTAACGTATAATTAAAAAAAAAACAATAATAATAAAGTATTTGGACGTATTTTCAATCTATTATATTGGCTATGAAACGACAATCTTCATGGCATTGAACATTTACACGGGATGGTTGTTACCCCTGATAGAGGGGGTAGCGGAGAGTTTGATAGAACTAACACCCAACAACCTAAGTTATCGAAGGAGAGTTTTAATAAATTCCATAACTACGTGACGCAAAGACATGAGGATTAATTCTGTTTTAACGATATGAAACTGAAAAAAATTATATATTTCAATACCAATCTAGATCATCATCAAACCATTTTCCATATGAATGTATATATGCAATCCAATGCTCTCTTAAATATTGGTATTAAAAATAAAAATGATATAGTTAATAATCATTTATTATTAGAAACATTAACCTATGGATTGTGTGCTTACATTGTCTTGATAAAAATTTCGTTCATTCCTCTAAAAATTTAAACAAACAAAGATGACATCACGAATTTTAATAAGATAAGACATTTTAATGTTTTGAATAAGATAATAGCAGGTGAATGCGAGACGAATCTGATTATGTTAATGATTTTGAATGTTCGCCTTGAAATTAAATCAGAACTCCATCCAACGATCAATGCCAATTTACGCAGTTGTTACAGATCTGACAAGCACACTAATTTTTATTAATCGTTTAGGAAAATTTAGGTAACTAGTAATATTAAATTGATTTGTTAACATTTCAACCAATTTTAATAATGCTACTTAAAATTTTTGCCTTTGCTTTAAGTTTATTTTTAGGTATCAGACCTGATTGTTACCAAGTTGAATATACAGATAAACTTAAATTTGGAATTATTACCTTTAAAAGCAAGAAACGGTTGAAACAAGCAAACAAGCAAACAACAATTTTGGTTTCGAGGTATACCAAAAACAATACCAAAGTTTCTTAACGGACAACTGAATATTACATATAATAATTTCTGTAGTAGTACCTATCAGTAATCATTTTAATCGTATCACTTTATTATGGCTGTTTAGAATAATAAATAAACCGTTTGCAATTACTCGTATCCGTTTGATACCTGCATAAAAGATCCCTGATATTAACGATGTTAAGAACTCTTTCTTACGATGTAATTAAAGTGTCACAGTCGATCTGAACAATTTTCAAATGATTAAGTTGTTACATGAAGCTTATTATCGAACTGCATTGACTGGAAAACGAAATAAATAATAAAAAATAAAATTATATGGTAATTGTTATCTATATGAAATATCTAATATACAAGTTTAAGATGGAAGTAAATAATTGCATATAATGAAAAAAAGTATCTAACCATAATGGTTATGTATCTAAGCCTTCTAACTCGGACGTCCAATCACTGGATTCTAATTGTAAGTACAACTAAATATTTGCTGTTCTATGAAGAATAAGTGAATAAATAAGATATTTAAAAAAAAACTATGGTGTATCGTGCCTTAAGGCAAATTGCTGGAACTTCCCGTACCGTAATGAAATATTCGAGGAATATTAAATATTTTCAAGTAGATCATTAGAAATCCGAATTATTTTCGACATTCAAAAAAAAATCCAAAAGCAATCGTTCACACAAGCAAAATCATTCAAATCGGATGCTTAGTACTCTCAAAAACTGCCATTTTTTGCACACTTAGCTCCGTATCTCCGAAACGGCAGGACCAGCCTTTGCCAAAGACTAATCACCACTTCTCCCCACCATTACGAATTGAATGATTTTTGGGTCATTCAAATCAGATGCTCCGTTCTTTCAAAGACTAGATTTCTATTTTGTGCACTATTTGCTCCGGATCTCCAAAACGGCTGGTCCTGCCTTTACCAAAAACTAATTTGCACATATCCCTATCAATAGGAATCGAATGTTTTTGAACACGTGCACAACCATCGATTTTTTCTGAGGTATGCTAAAATGTTTAAAAATCTTCAAAACGTAAAGATATGCAAAAAAACGAACTTACTCTACGGGATGTTAAAAAACTAACCTCAGGAAATAAATAAAAAATAAAAATTAATAGTTGACGACTTCAATGTCTGATTATATGTCTATCATAACTGCCAAGTATATAGAACAGTAAAACCTGAGAACAATAAATAATAATTGCATCCAAAAATCATATTTACAAGATCATTTACTTCATATTTTATAGCAATATGTTTCCAAATGAAAATAACCTTTGCTCAGAATTGCTGCATAAATAAAAAATCATCAGTATTACAAAAATTGTAATAACAAAATTTCCTCAAATAGAGATGGAGCAAATGTAAGGGTTACCATCTATAAAAACCGACGTAGTTAAGTAAATCATCACAACAGCTCTGATTCCAAGTTCACACCCAAGTTCTGATTGTTGTTCAAATAATGTAAAATACATCATATTTACAATGTTATTTGAAACTTGTAAGGAACCCACTAAATCACGTTTCTTTATAATTGTCTAAACAGGTTTCATTTTCATGCATAACTAACTTTAGCAGCCCTGATTTAATCCCTCCATAGGTGGAGTGAATGAACTTGAACACGCACAAAAAGGACAATGATCCTATATTGGCAGGATCTGCTAAGCCAAAACGCTCTACCTGCCTAAAAACATGAACGATAACTCAAGAGGCTCCCGAGAGAGAATGCGACTAGCCTATGAGCAGGGTTGATTTATGGATGAGGGTTAGAAATAATGGCAGTTTTTTTTTAATGAAGATAAAATCGAGCTTACATGTATAAACTATATAATATATAATTTAATAATGCATAAAATCTAGTAAACTAAAATAAAAAATATCAAAAAAGAAGGGAGCTTTTAAAGCAATCAACGAATTTCTTTGTAGTTTTATTGAAAGACTAAGGGTAAGTTTTGATGCTACGCGATTTAGTTTTATTGTCATGAGTAATGAATGGATTTCAATTTTATGATTCTTATGAACCATCTGGACGGTGGCATATAAATGCATTGTAAATCTAGCCGAAAGAATAAAAATAATATAATGGTGTGACTTGAAAACTTACACTAAAACGAATAAATATACAAGTTTATTCGCTGATGCTAGTCATTTACAAAAAAAGTTTGCCTCGATTATGAGTTTGTAGTCAAGATTATATACAAATATAAAAGTTTGCTCACAGTTATATTATCTAACTCGATATATAATTGGACTCTCAATAAGGAAAAGAACTACCTAAAGAAGCAAGTAAATTTCAAGAAGTAAAACTATCTGAATAAGATAAATAACGACGAGGTATTCCTCCTAAACCTAAAAAATGTTGGAGAAAAATGTTAAATTAACTCCAATAAATATTATAATAAATTGGATTTTAAAAAAATAAGGTTTCTTTTTAATCCAGTAAATAATGGAAATCAATGAATTAATCCAGCTATAATTGCAAATACTGCTCCTATTGATAATACATAATTAAAATGAGCTACTACATAGTAAGTATCATGTAAAATAATATGTAATGGTGAATCTAAGCTATAAAAGCTTCGTTCATAAGCTTTTTCTATTGTGTAGTTACACAAAAAATATGCATTTGACACCTGTTGGCAGGATGTGTGTTATCTCTATAATTTCATATGTTTATATTTTATTGCTAGCGAATGAATGAAAAACTATAAAATATATATTGTTATTTTATATTATTATTTTTAAGTACAAAAAATAGCACAAAACAAATACAAGTTTAATAGTCGACCAAAAATATACGCCTCATCCGCACGTAATTTCGAAGACGCCTATATCCCGGTTAACAGGTTAAATAAAATTCCAGCATTATTTATCATGAATAAATTTTGAATTTGATGTAGAGTTAAAAAGTAAAAACATTATCGTGTATAAAAAGATTTGAAATCTTAGTTGAAATATGCATATGAAACGTATTAAAAGTGAAAACCTAAGACACAATTCACCAAGTTGAAAATGGAAAATAAGTTGTAAGTTATGCTATTGCCTTGTAAATTTTACTCGAGGCTACGGCTGATATTACAACACTGCAAACATATGCCAACTTGACAAATCTCAATCATTATAAATACATAGGCATACACGCATTATAATCAATCATTTTATGTTTGCAGCTAAAACGATATTACATATAGACTAACAATCACAATGTCCAAAATTTAAACAGGCCATAGAATTTGAATCTATACAAAGTACCTACGGAACTGTTATTGTTTAACAAATCTACTAGTAACATGTTCGAGCAGCTTGTTCAATATAGAGTGCTGATTAAATTCGAGGAAGTCATAGACAGAGTTATGGTGAAGATTTTATTCAAACGAGAAAAAATCTGTAAACACACTAGTAACATAAAAAATGATTGAATACATTCTGAATTTAAAAGATTAAGCATAAAAAGTTTGAAAACAACGAGAAAGGACTAGTTTTTTTCTTACTTTAACTGTCCACTTCTCTTCAGCATCTACTCAAGTAACATTAAATTTCGATTTACTTTTTTATACCACATACTAATGATATGATTTGAAGATTACCTTCACAAGATTTTGATTCCACTAAAAGAAGAACTATTGTATCATAAAAAATAAAAATCCAAAAAGCACAGATATCCTTACAATCGTTAGAATGAACAAGGCGGTACTATCGTATAATATAATATTTATTAAAGAAGAAAGTAATATTTAAATCCACAAGTACGACAACCTCACATCGAAATTAATACAAATTTAATCGTAGTAAGATTTTTTATTCATTTGCACGGTTGTATAATACAAATGTTTAAACTATTGTCATCGAGGAAAAAAGATCACCGGGAACAAAGGCACAAAAATGATATAGAATATTTTACTGATGAAAAAAAAATTCTGTCCCTTTTGGCTGGCCGATCTTCATTATTTAAATTTATTTATTAATCGTAATTATAATTATAATAGTTTTCTTAAAAATTAATAAGGAGCCACTCCAGTATTTTTCCCAACATTCTACATAAAGCCTTGTAAGCAATAATAAAGTCAATTTCAGATTCCGATTCTTAAGCGAAAACTTATTCAAAAACTTTAAATGGGAGGATAATGGCTCGATTTGCTCGCAAAATAAAGCTAGATTTATAGTCTTTACTAAATCACTTTACCAAACTGATTTTGCATTCTAGAACGAACCGAAGATCGGATTAAAATATAAGAAAGCATTTACCAATCTAGCTAAAGTTTTGCAAAGAAAGTTGAAAACGCTATTTGGAATAATCGCATGATTGAAACCAAATTTTATCGTTTCCAATTACATCATGAAATTTTTAGTAAATTTTACACGAGCTTTTCCTCTATCAATTGTAAAGTTCTGACGTGTGGGTTGCATGTGTTATGATTGTGTTGCTGAAAGGTGAGTCAAATATAATGTATATTTCATATGTGTTCGTTGTTCGTTCATTGAAAAAAGGGAAAACATAACTATCACTATATTGTAACGTTTCTACATATGACGTATATTCAGTAAATTAGTCATTTGTGTGAGGTGTAAGGTTGACCAGAACAGGTAATATATACATTCATATATATATACATATATGATAGAAATTTATTATTTATTTTTCAATTTTCATTATTTCTATAAATAATGAAAGTATGTAAAAGTATTTTTTCAGATAAGTTAATATTGCAAGACCGTGCATTACTATAAAAATACTTTTGCAAATATTGATCACCTTTGAAAATATTTATTCACATGACGTAAAATGAAAATTATTTATAAACTGTATAAACTATGTTCCATGCTTATATTTCTTGATATAAAATAAAAATAAAAATCTCCAAAGCAAATAAAAAATATAATCCAAAACAATTGCAAGTTGCTACTTAACACATTTAAAAACAGTTATTTATTTAGCCACTAAAGCAAATAAAATGGTTTACTAATAAAATATCGCACTAGAATTATAAACGTCATGTACCAGATTGGTTATGAAAACACGTTATAAAACAATACATCCATGATAATTAACAAAGTCAACACAGTTATATTATACTATTCTTGCAAAAACATTCGGTTTCCTGTATATATGAATATGAATACTCATACATATTAAATGACTTCTAACAAGCACTGGCAGACCTTGTGCCAAGCCATTGTGCAACCTAGAAGTCTATTGCAATGAGACCATTTTGTAGGTGGAAAATGTTAATTTATTGAACGAGGTAATTATAATTACTGATTATTACTGATTATAAATCGATATGATACATAGGTTAAGGATACAAGAGAAATGAATTGGAAATTAATTCTATTTAATTAGGTTTTTTTATTCTGTATTATATGCAGAATATTCAAGCTATCAACGACGGAATTGATAGGGATTTATTCAATATTTGAAAATAAATTCGCACTTGAGTAGTTAAAGGCAACTTAAATAAGATTTAGTAAGAATTTCACCTATATATTAATTCAATATCAAACAACGTTTGCGAATTCAATGCAAGAACCTATGTTAATAAAACCTTTAAAAATCGATAACTTTGCGCATTATTTTAGATTTATTTTTCAACTCCATCAAAGAGCAGTTTCTGATGCTATCGTAATAGAAGACAGGTAAGAAACAACAAATAAAGCTCGAGAACATCATAGATAAACAAGTATAAAGAGAGACATTTTGTAGGGGGTAAAAAGGACCAACTGAAACTTTACTATGGGAAAGGTGTAAACTATAAAAAAATAGTAAATAAAAAATTAAATTAAGTTAAAAGAAGGCAATTTTAAAGAGATAATTAAATTAATAGTGATTCCAATTTTGCAGATAAATATTTTTGACGAAATTCCAGATCAAGATTATATTTAGTGTAAGCTTTCAAACAAATCTACCTATTATTTCGTAAAATTCCTTTAAATTAAAAATTAAGACATTGGATCTGTTTGCACTCCATTTTACCCAGCCTATGGAGTAGGCTGGGACAGATGACAAATTTAAAAAAAAAACAGTAAAAAACACTTTTCTATAATTAAGAATGATCTGAGAATTTTATTAAACATTGGTCGATAGTTGCTTGTTTGATACGCGTTATATAATTACTGAAATAAATCGATTTGACAAAATAAATATAATTGTTTATAAATAAAGTTTCGACACTAGGTGTGTGCATCAAGCAGAAGAAGAACTCCAAGATAGTCATAAAAGCAAATATGTTTGAAATTATTGAATTTTAATTAATACAATTCGACGTTCTATTAAGAAATATATAAAAATAGTTACTAAATGTCACAAATATATAGAAAGATTTTGATACAATGCAATCGTACTTGGCACATTGATACCAATAAAAACGTCTGCTTTTCGCACCTTCATCTATTTTATGCTCCAGAGGCAAACAATTTAATAAAATCTCCCTACTAAATAAAGTTGATACAATTTATATATTGTATATTATATTAATATCACTTTTGATGTCAAGCTATGATATGATATGAGCTTATAAACACCTGCGTGCTCTATGTGTTCATGTTTTCGAAGTTTGTTTTCAAATAGGTGCGCAAGATACGCTCATTAATCGTATGTATATGTAGATTTCTGTATTAAATGAATATATGAATTTTAATAAGCACGATTTTTATGCTTAAAAATAGTATAAGAATTGGTTTTACAACGTATAAAACAAACTTTCAATTATTAAGATAAAACTATCGCGACTAAAAATAAATCAAAAATAAAATTTGCCAAAATCCGAAGATGGATATTGGAAATTATTTTTTGATTGAAATTTTAAAAAAGAATTGTAGAGTAATATCAAAATGTAATTCGCTGTGAAAGTCTATACGATGGCTGAAAACATTAGTAAACTCGTTTCTCTATGAATAGGGGAACCTGTGTGCTAAAGGTACAGCGCAGTGATACACAAACTTAATTTGAAATTTCGCTGAATATTGATAAATATAGTATGAAATTCACTATATCAAAATAAATTTAGTTATTTATATAAACCGATATATGAATTATTCACAAAAAATATTTTTTTCCGATTGTTATTTCGAAAATTTCACATTGCCTTTGGTAAAAGTTTATCAAATACAATGTAGTGCAATGTTATATAAATCCTATGGAAGGTTTGATGTTATGTTAGTTGCATTTAAGGAACATTAACCGATATGTTTAATAATGAAATATTATTTAAAAAGTCAATAAAAATATAACCTACTTAAAATTTAAATTGAATTTAAATTATTAATTAATATGTTTATTTAGTAATGTGTTTAGTAAAATTAGTAATATTAGTAAATACTGTTCATTTATATGAAAACGAAATTCCATGATGATCGACTATAAAAGCTCAATGTAGCTTAATGTAATACGTAGATTTTTCTAATTATTCATGATAGTGGTTCCATGATTTTTATTATTGCTTGATATAATTACTACAAAAGCGTTTACATTTACTAATTATTTGGCAAGAATTTCTACTTCTACTATAAATATTCAAAATTCAAATAGAATCAAAGTAATTCCATTTTTCCAAAGCAAAGATCATATTTTTATCATGCAAGTGGGGCGATGCATTTATTTAACGAACCGTATCTAAAATTTAAAATCAGTTGCAGATGCTTTCAACAAATTGAGGCAATACAAATAATGTTGATGTTGGTTCTGTGATAACAAGACTTGTTCTGATATCATTGGACAACTCGTTATCAATATAGTTGCTTCTATTTGTGTTATTGCGAGCGTAACTAATTAATAATATTGGATTGAGAAAGTTATTATCTTTCCATAGTAAATTTCGATTTTTGTGTGATTACCGACATGGACATGCGATGTTATAGAATATGGGCACGTGTAACTAATTTTTGAGAAAATAAAAATATGAAATATAATCATATAAATTTGATTAATTGGTAATATGAAACTTTTTGAGATTATATTTAATATTATCTAAAGCATCCTGTCAGTTTTATCTATAGAATATGTGGCATTGATTGTGGATTTCAAACAATATTCAAAAAAAAAAAAAAAAATTAACAAAAAAGGCGTAGAAAGACAAAAAGTTTTAAAGCTTGATCATATTAATAGATAACTAGAAAATAAGATCTGAAATTTATAAGATTTAACAAATTGAATTAATTGTAATTATTTTTATATTATATACCATCCTATACAATAACAATAGCCTATTATCTGTTACTTACTAATAATAAGCAACAAATAATAGTAATCAAATAAATAATTGACATTGACAATATACAATACTCTTGTTAAATAAATTACAAAATACACTTGTTTCTAATTAAATGAAAACAATGAGCAATATTTGATAGAATAATCGATTAATTCATTAAATTAAACTTCATTTTCTTCAAAATATATTTGAATTTCAAACCAAAATAAAATAATATTTTAATTAGAAATGTATATAATACTGTACTAGAAGCATATATCATAAACGAATTGTATAATGTTCTGTTGGATGTATGATATTCGAACAATTTTTGCTCATTTTTCATCATTTGGCTAGAAACGAGTGTATTTTTTAATTCGTTTAACAAGAGTAGGATATTCCCGTTACATTTGTACAATGCATAATACAAGAAGAAAATTATAATCCATCTCAAGAAGTCAGAAAAGCGATAAAACCAGAAATATTAAGTGGCAAGAAACTCAATATGTTATCCTGGTAATTGCACTTCGGACACACAATTGCGATTGAACAGTGAAGAAATAAGAAAGCGTTGTAGCAAAAAACTTTGTAAAGAACGATTTCCCGATATATATATATATATATATATATATATATATATATATATATATATAGCATAATACGTATGATTGCTGTTATTAGCTTGTGAATAAAGTTAATAAACAAAAACGTGAAGAACTTGACAAAAAATTACAGTGATGCATGGCTGTGACAATATTGTAAACACAGCAAATATAGTTTCGCGTAAGATTTTGTCTCTAGATCAAAATTATTTAAGAAAAAAAAACAAAAAAGGTATACCATAGAATATCGATAACCCGACACTTCGATAGTCCGACACCTGCATAATCCGGTACCCCTAGCGATGGAAACGAAGGACAATTTTGTAGATATTTTTATTTTATTAGTGCAGCAATGCCGGGTGAGGGTTATTTTCACTTGGAAACATATTGCTATCTATAATTCCTAGACAAAATTGTTGTCACTGACAACCGGCTGCTAGGAAGGTATCGAACCCGGGACCTCTGAATCAAGTCATGTCGCTCTCAACCGAGTACATACGGGCGAGCCCTTGTGGAATATAGCTAGAAATTTTGTCACTCTTTCCAATATCTTATGATTTTTCCATTATAATCCCGTAATACGAACATCCTCTGGTTTTTAATAGCGCTGTATTATCCAGATTCTACTGTACATATTAAAGGGATTCTTATTATATAAAATAGACTGTGATAAATATAGTAAAAATCTACATGTGAAAACCTATGACAAATAAGTATTTTTATAACTATTTATATTTCGTACAATCCACTGCAAAATTTTAAATCACTTAAATTTTGCTTTATAGAGATATCAAACCAAATCAAATCATTAAGGCGATCTCTATAATAAAAAATAACTAAACAAAAAAATACGACCAATCAGAATCGACCCGTATAGATATCATAACATCGACAGCGAATGACTCTCTCTCACTTCAGCTTGGCGTAACAATTTCCGTTGCATTTGTAGGAATTTACACCCATGTCAGAATCTGTATTTGTTTCTTCTGTTTCTTATTCAAGACAAAATTCAATTTTTCGGCCATAGTTACATGAATTTTTACATTTTTTTCTTTATGTCTCTATTTTTATATAGACCCTCGATTTTGCCATCGATGTTTTGGAATAGAGAAATATAACGTTCTAACTCGATATTGTATACGCAGAGAAAATACTGTTACAAACCGTAGTGTATCATTTCACTACTACAGCCCAAAGCAAGGCGCAAGGCAAGGCAAGCCAAGTAAAGGCAAAAGCACAGGTTTTAGCTTGTTTCCAAGTTGCGCACTCATTTCTTATCTGGTAGAGATGGGCATATGTTCAATAGTATTATAATAGAAATTTCAATACTTTTAAAATATGTAATACTCAGAAAAATCAGCAAAATGCAACTAAACTATAGTACGAGCTGCAAACTGTTACAACACAAACAGATTACCATCAAAATATGCGGTACATGCCTAACTCCTGTGGAATTTGACCAGAAGGTACTTTAATCATATAAATGTAAATCACATATTGTATGAAAAATCACTTTTATCACGGTAAATTTAAATACGAAATATCAATATTACACTGCAATGCAAGCAGCGCAACCTTGAAGTTGTACTAAATAATTCTGTTAGAGAAATTAATTTTAGTATTTGCTTTAGAATGCACATATTGAAAAATTAACCTTGAAGCACAAAAATTGCAACATAGAAATTTTTCGAAGAAAATTTGCATTTGTTTTGGGCTTTGTGAAAATGTATGATAATTAGTTTATTAAAAAAAATTGCTGAAGATGATTATGAGACTCAAACAAAGAAAAACTACTCACAAACAAAGTTAAAAGACTACTAAAATAAACTAAAATAAGACACAATCGATTGAATTTAGAGAATTTTTGCGAATTTGGCGAAGAACAACAAATAATTAAAAAGTATCCTATTTAATTATTTCATTGTTCCAATTATTTAAATAATAATTGGAACTCATCCAAACATTATTCCCAGTGGTAATACTGATCTCTAAAACATGTTGATTTAACAAGAATAAAAAACGAAAAATATAATGCAGTAATATAACACTGCAATTGTTTTGCCCTGCAAGAATATGAAGCTTTCTTAAAGAGTGAGTTGAATTTCAAACAATTAAAAATAAATTTCCTAACAAAACAAATAAAACTTTCTCACGACTAAATAATAAAACCTAAATATTAGTTAAAAATGACACAGATCCGTATTTTTTTAATCCAAAAATGATAACTAAAATTTTAATGAACGTTCTTTGCAGAATGAGATCATTTCATTCTGTTGGTCGATTTGCAAAATATCGACTTATGAAATACAAGTCATTAGTAAAATATAAAAATTCTGTATTAAAGTCGTATGTGAAAAGACATTTATTATTTATAATCATAGATTGAAGGTAGCATTTAATAAATGGCCTTTAAAACAGTATTGGACTGATGAGTTTGGATATGACGCGTTCAATTCTGCGCTAAATTTAATTTCTGACGATTCAATGTTAAAATTGCACATTTATAGTTTGCTGCATGCACGTTTATCAGCTAAATCAGTATGAAGATTGATACAAAAAAGTAATATTATTAGCTTTCAAAATTTCTTTAAAATATCTTCTTTAAAATACATAAATGATAATATACATAAAGTTCTTAACATACAAATGCCCATATATGCATGAATCCACATTCATATAGCCATTCATGCAACTGCATATATGTGCAAAGTCCAAGATTTATAATAAAAATCTATCAATTTTTAAATCTATATACCACATAATGTATAGTGTGTCTCAGTGTTAACTTAATTAACAAAAGCTCTAAAACGCACCGAAAATAGAACTTATAGTATTATTTGCAGAACTTTTAATTATTTCAGTATTATTAAATTATTATTTGATAGAAATGTTGTATAACCTAAAAAAACAATTAAAAATAAATTTAATAATAAAAAAAACACCTACTTATGAAATTTATCTTTAGACGTTTTAGCATTAAGAAAAAGAAAGGCGGGTTATTAATGACACAGCATTAATACATTTTGTTCATTTTTAATGTTAATCTAATATTTTTTTCTAGAGAAATGTTATAAGAATGAAAAAAGTGTCTCAGTGTTAACTTTTAACAAAAGCTCGAAAGCGCACCGAAAATAGTATATTTATAATAAAAATATATTATTTTTTTAAAATCTTCATACCACATAACGTATAGTGTGTCTCAGTGTTAACTTAATTAACAAAAAGCTCTAAAGCGCACCGAAAATATAACTTATAGTATTATTTACAGCACTATTAATTATTACAGTATTATTACATTATTATTTAATATAAATTTTGTTTAACCCAATAAACGACCTACTTATAAAATTTATTTTGAGTATTTTTAGGATTAAGAATCTTAATTTTAAGATAAAGAAATATGCATTATAAACATTACTAAATTTTGTTCATTTTGAAGGTAACTCTAATCAATTTTTCTAGAGACACGTTGCAAGAATGAAAAAAGTGTAAATGCAATTAAAAAGTTCAGCATTAATATATCACCAAAAACTGTAGATGAAGTTTTTTACAAAGTAGAAATAAAAAAGAAAAAATATCACATTCATAATTGAAATTTCAAGAAATATCTACAATAACAAAAACATTGTGATAAAATCAAAAAAACAATGCATAAAATCAAAAGATTTTAATCATATTTTGGCTGGACAGCTTTATCATTCAGATCGATAAGCCCTTCGAGTATTTTATTTGGACAACAATTATACATCGTGGTTACAACGTTCCAGTTTTATTTATTCCGAGCGGTTTGTTATTTGAATTTATCCCGAATCTAAAAAACTGCAATATTGCTCGATTTTCTATTTGATGCGACATAGGTACAGAAAGCATTTAAATTCAATTAAACATTTACAAAATCATGTTTGTTTTTCCTTGAATTCATAAAAGTTTTGCATTTTCTTTTCTCGCAAAACATAAAATAAAAGGATAAAAGCATGTATTACTTCAATGCCGACGCAAGCGCACTTTAACATATGCATGTGAGCAACTACAATGGAAAACGCCAACACGCAATCGTATGAAAATAAAATGCACATTTTCTTTCACAGAACAATCAACATATAGAATTAATATCTGTTTGTTTAGGATCTAAAAAATAAAACGGTCTGCAGTATTAAAAAGTGTGCAATTATATTCTGCAGGAACTGCGGAGTAAGAAATCAAGGTAAAATAATTACTAAATGAAGACGGACGAGCTTGAAATATTTGTTGAAGTAACGAAATGTTTTCTTTACAATAAACTTGCAACATGAGTTACGCAGAATATATTGCTGACGCAAAAATCGTGATTTGTAATTAAATGTCTCTATTCTGCATGTAAAGCTACTAGCCTACAGTGTAAAAAAAAAACAAGAAAAAAATGAACAATTTACTGTTGACTTTGTACCCTCATGAACATAAAAATTTCTACTCCGAATATTGTTGATTTTATTATAAAGAAGAAATAGGGAAGCTATATATCCGAGTTATGTTGACAATATCCGTTTCAAGCCAACTTGGATATAGATCCTTACTCTTTTTTGTCAGAAAATGAGTCAATATAGAAAATTGAAAACTGTAATACAAAACTTTGCACAAGAACTTTGAATCATAGATACCGGGACCTAAAAGTAAACAAAATCAATAAGAAAATCTTCCAAATCTTATAACTTTCTTATTTTTGTCCATTGACCATTAATAATAAATAATGGTTAGTATTGCCCTAAGGCAGGTCTGTGAGCTGAGTTAAACTCCATCTCTATTCAGGTAAGATTGATTAGTGTGAGAGGTATTCCACTGCCTATGGGCTATTTTCAACTGGAAACATATTTTTGATCTATATTTTCAAGTGAAAATGGACATCGCTGCTGCACGATATTAGGTTGTCCAGAGCGGGGAATTGAACTCGCGACCCTGTCTCACGATTTTGACCATTATTAGTAGTATTATCCTAAGGCAGGAAGCTGAGTTAAACTCCACCTCTATTCAGGGAAGATGGATTAGTGTGAAAGGTTTCCCACTGCCTATGGGCTATTTTCAATCGGACACATATTTTTGATTTATATTTTCAAGTAAAAATGAACATCGCTGCTGCACGATATTAGGTTGTCCAGAGCTGGGACTTGAACTCGCACTTGTCCACACGATTTCGTCCATTATTACTATAGAAATGTAATTGTTACTATTTCAGGCAGCAAAAGAAAATATTGCATTTTGTTCAGTTACATATTAGAGAAGAAATGTATTACAAAGAGGTAGGTATTGTATGATAGATTTGAAGTTTTATCAGTGAATCACTAATACTTTGCAGATTGAGATTGAGAGCCAAGTTGATATTCGAAATCGTTATAATATTTGTCATAATAAGCAACATTTAAATTAGAAGGAACCCGGAATTTGATTCTCATCGTCTTGTTAAACTTTTAAGAAAACCGCATTCGCAGTTGTATATCTTCAATATAGAAGATATAAATAGAAAAACTTCATGGACATAAATTTTACAAACCAATGTTTCAGTACTATGTGACTAGAAGAATTATAATAAATATTACAGGCTATAATCGACAATAACAAAAGTCCATTAAATCTATTCGACCACACCATTCACCACAAAGTGATAGAGACACGTATGATAAGTTAACGAAGATAAGCTTTGATAATAAATGTCAAATCAGAAGCACCTCATTTTATTACAAATCAACTCAATATTACTTTTGAAATCGTATTGAAGCATAGCATAGTTCAAAGCGAGCTATATTTCATTATAACTTATATGGCTATTGACCAAGAATAAGACAAATGGATTCATATTGCTCAAGCCAAGCGTTCGTGCAAGGTTTAGAGAAGCGCTCTTGCATATCTTGACCAACGTGTGGGTGAGACTTGCCTCTTATGGGCCCTATTCGGAATCAACATTTGTAAATGAATGAATATTTATAAAAAAATAATGTCTATCGATCGCACTTTGTAATAATATTTAAAGTAAAAGAAACTAAATTTTACATATGCGTATTAAAAATATCCATAGTAATGATAACGAAGTACTTGTTTAAATTAGTCCAATTTTATATTTATAAATGTATCTAGAAATCATCGATGTGTTTGAAATGACAAAAAAAAAACGTATGCGCCAGGCGTTTCTAATAGTATGAGAATATTTGTAAAATATATGCAGCATGAATAACAATTAGAAATTATATTATATGATTAATAAGTAGAAGAATTTACATATAATAAATATGTATGTATTTATATGCGTGTGTGTGTCTGTAATAATTTTTCAGACGATGAAAGATATACATATAATTAAAATCAAAAAAGTTTTTAAAATATGCGTTCACCCAGTCACTAAAACAAAACAAAATCATGTTTTATAAGATATTTTGTCTCACTATTAATAATTTTTGTTCATTACTTGATTTTTTTAAAATATTTATCATATTACTTTTTATATTAGCAATATAATAATTATTGTATCAATACAAAATATAAAAATAAGTATATTAAAATAATCAGTAATGAACTTCCATACGTTTGCCTCACTGTATAATATTTTTGTTCATTACTTGCAATTTTTTTAAATATTTATTATGTATATTACTTTTTATATTAACAATATATTATTTATTATAAAAAATATAAAATATAAAAATAAATAAAATATAAAAAATATCCATACTTTTCCCTCGCTGTATAATATTTTCGTTCATTATTTGATTTTTTTTAAATATTCATGATATTCCTTTTAATATTAGCAATATTAATTTCTAGTTCTATAACCTGAAGAGGGATCAAACCGAAACTCGAAACGTATGGAAGTTTATTAAAAATGAAATTTTAAATAAATTTAAGTTTTATTTTTATAACTGGATGAATACATGTTTTAAAAAAATGTTCTATTATATAATTCTTGATTGTTTTTTGATATATAAAGAAGCCATAATGTTGCAATGAAAACTTATTTTCCCAAAAAAAAAAAATTTTTGCAAATTTTAATTAAAATTTAACGAAAAATCTTTAATCTGTTTCTTATTTTTACTGGTATAAGTAAAGAAATGATAGGATAAAACAATTGGACTACATATTAAAGATACAATATTCTATTAATTCAAAAAAAATACTTTGATATGACAAACTCGACTTTGAAATGACAAATCGATATCATAAATAAACCATTTTTTGAATTAACTATGAATAAGTCTATTGTGTAAATTTCATAACTAAGCAATATATCCATATATTGCATAGTTATCTATGTCATTTTAAACTATTCAAAAACTTCTAGAAATCTCGGGCAAATATCTATGATGCACATGCGTCATGCAATCGTTAATGAATAATTATAAATTCGATGATAAAACAAACATAATAGTAATATATATAAAATAAATATAATAGTAATTGGAATTTTGATTCGCATTACCAGATATGTTACTCAATGCAAATATATTATTAATCGAATTGAAAATGTTATAAATTTTGAACGCAAACACTGACGCCATATAATTGTAACTGAAGAATGTGGCCTGGTTATAAAAATCTAGTGAATAGAGCAACAAATTTGTTGACAATGAAATAGAAATTGTTCTTAACAGCTTTGTATTAAATATTTATTATTCATAATCAATATTATTAAATTTGGAAGATTCCGAAATACGTTAATTAAAGATTAACTTAATCAGAACCTTAATCAGATTTTCTGTTGACCACGAAAAAAATTCTAAAAAATATATCATAATAAATAAAATGAAAAAGAAAGAAATGATGACGGTGTTATAGACAGAAATAAATAGACAGAAATAGACAGAGTCCTAATAAGCAAAACCCTAATTATATCAAATAAAAAAATCCAACAAGAATGTCAATTATCCATATTTGATACATTTATCAAAGCTGACTAAAAGTGAGTCAATTATAAGAAATTGAATTTTCTTTAATCGTTCATGAAAAATCAAAACACAAATAGCGTCAATAAAATTTACTATTCAGAAAAATATACGTATAATATTGTTTACAAACAAGACATGTCGAAGGTCCAAGCTTTTTCGCGACCTTGTGCGATTAAAACCGCACGTGTAAACGGCTACTAAATGAATAAACATTCGTTAACAAAGTAAGAATCATAGATAATAATATTATATATATATATATATATACATATAAATCATTTAATAATATGTGTGTCATCAAGTACTGATGGCATTGCGATTTTCCCCTTGAAATTATTACAGTCATCTACTAATAGCTAAAGTACTGAACGCCTAATAAAGGAGCAAACACAGGCAAAGCTGAATTGAAAATGGAATAACTCTAGAATGCTATGTTTGCAGATTTGAAATAAAATTGTGATTAGAAAGTCAAATGTTAGAAACTTTTGTTAATTGCCATAATGAACAGAAGATTCTAAAGTAAAAAAATTTATTAGAACTGTAGTACGTCTTCAATTAAACTTGTGCGTTGGGCGATGACTGCCCAACCCACTCTAACCGGAAACTAGCCAAGTTTTAGGTTGAGAGCACCTTTGGCCTACAGATTATTTAAACAAATTCGCCATGGTATCATCTCAAAAGCAGATCTTGCGAATTTAATGGCACCCGTTGTTATTATACTTTACCAAGATTGTGACAAAAAATTTAAATCGGATCATACAATAGTTTTCGAGATATGCGAGATTTCTTAATGGAACTAATTCGGTATTGGTGATTACGACCAATCTCTACATTAGCTGTTTTAGTGTTATTTATAATAACTTCAAATTATTTATATAGAGACTCAAAATTACAACATAAATTACCATGATCGAAATCTGAGGTAACGACATATAAAATTAAAACAAATTATATAAATATTCCCCAGGAATAAAACTTTATTGAAAACACTACAATCCAGTTTTTTTCTTAATTTTTGAACCGAAATCAAAATTTAGCAATTCCACTAGCTGCTGTAATAAACCTTATCCTTATCAATAACACCTTTTAAAAGACAACCTAACAGTTAACTTATCAATTTTTGATATATCTTTAATATTAAATAAAAAATGACTATTACTTCAATTTTCATACGCCCAAAACTTCTTCATTCTTTCCCTCGCCCAACTTTAAGTTTCATGGTCCACAAAATGTAAGTTAAAGTTTTTATTAAAATATAAAGTTTTTATTAAAACCAAATACAAACAACGGATCCGTGCAATTTCAATACATTTATTGTATCATCAATAATGAAATGTATTTTGCCGTGCAAATAAAGGTGCAATATTCATTTACCTTCTGTTTTCCAAGTGTACTTTCTAAAAAAAATTGCGCAATAAAAATAATGTTGTTATCATAATCATATTTTTATCTATTTTATGGAATAGAGAAAACGTTTTATTAATGTGTTAGAATATAATTTGAGCGATTTTACTATCTGTAATGCAAAATATAGCTTTGACAAAATGGAGTCAATATTGTGAAATAGGCTTATGTATAATACTCGATTCTAGAGCTCATATTTTAAATATTATTGGTTTTCTTATATTACGTATGATATAGAAATTAACATAATAATCCATATTATTAATGACTAGGACGTAATCTTATTAATGTAATCTTAAAAATGTCGAAGTAGAAGCAAAAAATAATTAGGCACATTTTTGTATGCATCAATAAAATGGGTATTAAAGGAATTTTGAATTTTTTAGGCATAATATAATAATACCATGAATACAAAAATATAAGTAGTATGAAAAAATCAGATCTCTTTAAATCCAATATAAAACAGATTATTTTAAAATGAATATTATGGCATAGCCGTAGAAGAATTATTAAGTATTATAATTAGATGTTAAAATTCTAATTGGAATCTAGAAGTTTGAAACAGATATTTCAATATTTGTGAAATGACTTATTATTTTTTTTTTAATTTAATTAAATTTGCACAATATGATGTTATCGTATCAGACCAAAATAATTCAAAACTAATAATTGCTGTAATAAATTTTTAACATATATATATAAAAACAAAACTTAGTATTTTGAAACATATTTTATTTAAAACAAATTCAGTTTTAGTATTAACAAATTTATGAATACTTTTTTAATTGGATGTCAATATGTACAGCCATTTATAGTTTTAATTTATTGTGTATAAACAACGACATAAATTGTATAGGAATGGAAATTTATGCTATAATTTATAATATTTTGAACTCAACAGAAGAAAATAGAGCGTAGATTAATAATCAATATAAAACATCTATTATTCACTACTAAACAACAAAATATGATATGTGCAGTTTCTGAGAAGATACACATAGATCAACTTAATTTTACAAAATTTAAATTTTTGTCTATTACCATTTTTTAGGGTACCAAGAGTGTATACAGTATTCGTTTTACGATCTTACCCGGTTTTTGTAAATAATATTTTTATCGAACTTTATTAATTTTGCATTATACAAAATTATAAACACAAAACCATAATCTTCTTATATCAACAATAACATTTCCATTGTTTTACAGTCAAAATACAACACTACAAAATGTATGTTGCAGTTTCGAACTGTTAGTAGTCTAGAATGGAAATACGTAGATAAGATGGAAACTACCAGTTTTATGATCAAAACTAAATTTTATGTGTGTATAAGCCAGTTTGTTTTAAATACCAATATAAAGAGCATCATTTATTTTAAGCTTTGTTGTTAATTATATAACTGATAGCATAAATTCAAGCCGAACAACTAACAGAATTATTTTTATAAAATCTATAATTGATAGTTCGACAATGGCAAAAGATATAAATAAAAAATTAATGAATAAACAAAATGTTATATCTTTACAAATAAAAAATGAAACTTTGGATTGTCTGCTTAACAATGAAAGATGGCAAAAGATATGAATAAAAAATTGTAGAGTAAAAGAAAGATTATATCTTTACAAATGAAAAATGAAATTTTGGAGTTCTGCTCTTTTTTATTCTGTTCACTCTAACCAATAATTTGTGTTTGATATTAAATATATTAATATTTATTTATTGTTCAATGTTTTTGTTATTAATATATAATAATATTATTAATATATTAAAAACTGACAAAAAGGACATTTTTCTAGTGATTTTCGTTTAGCACGATTTTTCCATATAAGAGCGAATTTTTCGAATTTCATGTTTTTTATGAGACACTCTATTCCGTGTAAAACGAGGGACAGGTGTATTTAAATTTATTAACTTTCCGTAGGGTAAGTTATAGTAATCGCAAAAAATCGAAAATGAAAATTTTGTATCTTTACGTTTTAAAGGTTTTTGAACATTTTGACATACCTTAAAAAAATTGATGTATGTGTGTGTGCGGATACAAATTTTCGTCGACGATTTCGGGAACACCGATCAACCGATTTGAATAATTCAAAAAACATTCGATTCGTATCGATAGGGAGACGTGCTGATTAGTTGTTTGCGAAGGCAGGTCCAGCCGTTCGGGGTAAAAAGTGCCAAAAAACGGTAACTCAGTTTTTAAGAGAACGGAGCGTCCGATTTTAATAATTCAAAAAACATTTTACTTGTATTGGCAAGATGAACAACTGAATAAATTTTTGGAAAGGCAGGTCAAGCGGTTATATACTCTCAACAAAAATAAGTTAAAAAAATGTCATTTGGCGGTCAAAAATGTTTATTGGACATATGTACATCAAATTATCAGATATTTTATAGAGATTTTAATAATGTGTACACATTATGTGTACATTTTTTGGGTTCCGTACCAAGATTTTTAATTGCGGTACGGGAAGTTCCAGCAATTTGCCTTAAGGAACGATACCATGCACCCCACTAGTTTGATACCAATTTAGGTGTATTTAAAGTGAAAAAATGATAAATTAGGAACAAACTTCATATCAAGTAACAGAAATTTTAAATTAATAATAATTAATGCATAGGCAAATTATGGTAAAGAATTATTGTCAAAAATATTCTTAAAAAAATGGAAATAACTTAATCATTATTTATAAGAAATCATTCAATAAGTAAATATTGTGAGTTTTATATCGAATGGAAAAAACAACTACTGAGTTGTTTTTCCAACATGCCAATGTAGTATACAATGTCCCCAACTATTGTAACTTCATCAAATTTACTGAATGTCCTTTACTGGACAGTTGTAAATAAAAGAGTAAATAATAATAAAAAAAAATATTCTAAAGTCGTTAAGTGGTTGTAAAAAATAATTGTGTTATTTGTTCAGCTTGAATAAATTTACGCTATCAATTATATATAAACACTAATTAAAACCAAAGTTTAAAATTAATTAAGCTCTTCGTTTTGGTATCTGAAACAAACTAGCTTATACACATAAAGTTTAGTGGTGATCATAAAACTGAGAGTTTCCATTTTATCTACATATTTCCATCATATACTCCTAAGAATTCGTATCAGTAACATACATTTTGTAGTGTTTATATACTATAAACATTTTAATTAATTTCAGAATTTCCACCGACCGAATAGAGAAAAACTAAAGCTGACTTTTTCGAAAGCTATGTCAGAGAATCTAAGCGAACCTATGACACAGCCTTGGCCTAATTCCTGTAGCGAGGAGAGCTCATACCCAATGAATGGCGCTATGCATCGCCACTAAACTTGATCAATACTACGCCAACAGAAAGGATGAAGGACCCTCAAAAATACACGTTTCGAAAAGTTTAATAACATCGTATAGGGGAGAACGGGGAACAAAGAAGTACAAGAAACCATTGAATGATAAATGTAGTTGAAGGATTTTGAAAAGATCACAGTTTACTCAACGATTTAGCTATTTATGACAGTACTTTGTATTGCAAAATTATATATATATATATATATATATATATATATATCTATATAAGGTTGTCAAATATCTCCCTTCCGCCTTTTTGTATTATAAACCAAGAGCAAAAAAGCGGAAGGGAGATATTTGACAACCTAATATATATATTTATTACTTTTGGATTCTTGTTCGAAACTCTACAATATATATATATATATATATATATATATATATATATGATAATCAACATGCTAAATAACAATTATAATTCTTTGTTGCAAAACGGAATTATTATTATTTTTAATTTTTTTGGTCTTGCTTTAGGTATATAATATGTACATGCACGTTCGATTAATCAATAAAATAACACAAAAGTTGCACAACTTTAAAAAAATATTTTATAAAAATAAATTTTAGTGGTTTTACTGTCACAAGCTCGAGTCTTTATATTTATAACGGAGTTATTTTATAAAACATTCTTTTACCAAATCAAGGCCATATAAACGAAATAAATTAGACGAATACACAAATAAAATATTTTTCACTGATATTTTTGTTGTCAATATTACTTAAAAATATATACGTCAAATATAAAATTTTTTTCACGATGTATCAAAAATGTGTTATTGACAGAATTGATCGACTGTACAAATAAAAATAAACATTCGAATACGACGTCTGAAACGTCAAATCGTAATGTATTTGATGTTTACAAAATAAATGCCATGCTCATTTTTCTCCAGAAATCGTTTTCATTAAGTTAATTTAAAATTTAATGTATTTTTGACTATTTCATACAAGTTATATGACAAGCAGAGCTCCAATGGAGTCGCATGAAATCAGCTGTTTTCTTTGTTTAGAATTGCTATGCAGTAGAAAAGCAGACGGTCGATGACATGTCAAAATGAACATCGCAATTAAAGAAACACACTTTATACTATTTATATCCAAAAATCCACCACATATTGTAACATATCCTTTATACACATTAAAAAATCTTCATGCTCATATAACACAAACAAATTGATATTAAAACCTACCTTTGTAATGCACTCTTAAATTACTTTGTGATAAACCGATATACGTGTATTTATCTTTCGAACTCCACGAACGCGGTAAAGGTGTTTCATTTTCATTTACGTTCGGATATAAACGTTTTAATCTATCCACAACACAAATATTTGGCGATATATTTTGTGATTCCATCGCTTCTTCACCATTACTTTCAGCAGCCATGTTGCTTTTATAATTTTACACTTTATCCCGGATACTACATGACGTCATGGCCGACTGGCTTGCTCGGTCGAGGCGCACTTGGTGCACTTGTCCACAGATAGTAGCACTTAATAAATGATTATTATTAATTATTTTATTTTGATAAGTACTAATATGTACAGATGATTATTTCTCAAGAAGAGAAGCCACAAAATGCACTTTCTCTTTAAAAAAAAAAATGAATAAAAATATTGATTTTTGAAAACTGCTTATAAGCTTTTTAAGAGCTTATTATATATTATTTTTATTGTACTATAACAGTTAAACCCCTTTAATAGTTTGTACAAAAATTAATTCTTGTCAATAACCTACAAAATGTATGAACAGTAAAAACAAAACATTTATAACATCTTTTGTGTGACAAATTGTATATATATACAATGTTTATGATACATTTGAGTAATTCTCTTTAATACTTAATTATTTTTTAATTTTAAAGAAAATCAAAAGTTTATCTTTCGTTCGTTCATTTTGAAGAAAATCATTCAATGCCTTGAAAATGACAATATACATTCTGAATATAGGTGAATGATACCTTCAACACCATTCTCATCTTCAGTGAAAACAAATGGCTTTATAAAAATTATATTTATTAAAGCTAAATATTATATTAATTGGTATATACACAATTGTCATTCGAAGAAAACATTAAAACCACAATTCAAATTCTTGGTTTCTTGCTTGGCAGTATTCCAAATGCAGATATTACTGTACTTTTGCTACCAGTAACATTTTTAGTTAAAGTAGGTTGCACTAAACCAGCAGGCTTAATAGTGGGTATAACAGTTCCGTTCGGACCTTGCTGATCCCACTTTGAATTTCTTTTTTTAGCTTCTTTCTCTTCTTGACGCTTTGCCTGTGCAGCAGCAAAATCTATTTTATTTCGCTCCCTGCGTTCTTTTTCCCGTTTGTCCATTTCTACTTTCTGCACTTTCGATAGCTCTTCATAATAACTTTCTTTACCAAACCTGTAAGATAAATCATCATTATTATTTTTTTATACTTAATTTTTAAAATCTACTCATTTAAATTTTGTAATTTACCTGAATGGATCATATTTTTCAGGTGGGTAATTAGTTCCAAATTCATTAATACCACAATACTGAATTAATTTTTCATATATACTAGGATTTCGAAAATCCTTTCTCTCTTGAATGACTTTATTCATATCCAGCTTCTCTTGAATCATTTTATCATAAAGTTTATTAATTTTGTTTTGTAGATCCTGAGGACACTTTCCAGCAGGTTCTGGAGGTAATTTTACGCCTAGATGTTCATACCTATGTAAATAAGAATTACTTATTAATAATTATAATAAATCACATGAAATGATTCGATAAATGAAGTTGTTCACTTGCAAGAAATAAAACTAGCATAAGTTTAGTAAAAGAGCAATGTTATAGATATGATACAATTTTATTATATGAGCATAACATATAGCTGCTAATTATCAAATTGAAGTCCAAATAAAAATCTTATGTATAATTTCAGCATTCAATTTAAAATTACATTGTTCATTTCGATAAGATATAATTATTTTTTTCTAATTGCATTTATATAACCATGAAAACTTTGTTTTAAATGCCATTATTTTCAATGAGATACAAGAACTTAAATGAAATGGGTAACAGAAATGCGGAAGTTAAAATGATCATATTTAAATACTCAAGTGAATAAGAAGTGTTTCAGCAAAATGCATTTCATTATGTATTTAAGTTTTCAAACTAGGGCTTTTACCATCTGCAACCAGAGTGTAAATGAATATGTGGATGAATGTAACCCAGAATCATATATACATACATATATACAAACATATATATATATATATATATATATATATATATATATATACCTACAAAAAACTGTTTCTTACCAACTCTGGAATACCCTGAATTGAGTTGGAGTTTAACTTTAAAGCTTAGAAGCTTACAACACAAAATTATACTAACTTTTTATCGATGACGCTATCATCTGGAACATCTTCTACATTTGCAGCTTCTTCAGAGGGCTCTTCTGGTTCTTCTTCACTTTCATTTTCTTCATCATCATCATCAGATGCTATCGTATCATCATGATAACTTACTAATCTAGTTTTTGTTCTGGGTTTTGTATTAGGTTTAAGATTTTTTGGAGGAGTTGAAGGTGCAGAACTGCTTCCGCTCTGAGTTTCTGCAATTAATTCACTTTGCTCTTCTTCCTCAACATTTTCTTCTCCTTCGGAGTCTGTATATGTAGCTGTTAAGGAAGCTAGTGCTTGAGATGCCATTGCATTAATTTTTTATTGTTTGCAGGTAGTATATATTAATACTGGGTATCTATATATTTATTTAACTTCACATGTAAATAAGGTTAGAATGTACTTTCAACTATTTTTAGGAAACCACAGGTATAAATAAAGTAATGAGTATCTAATTTTGTAAACTCAATAAAATGCCGTAAGAAAACATAGTTCAGACAACTTTGATCATTAATTGTAATCATTCAACACGATTTTATTAATTTTAACACAATTCTTCATTGTACGATTGTACGCTTTTACGTCAAATTTGGAGGATTTGACAATCGATAGTATGAATCGAAAATTTCGATAATAATCGTATAGAATATCGATAATTAGTTATATATGATTATAAATCAAATTTATATATAAGCATTATATACAAATACAACTATTAAAAATAGATCATTTCAAATGTCAATATTACAAAAATGTTATTTATTTATTAAATATTTGAATAAAAATCTGTGTTCACTGTAAATTTAATTTTTCAGTTGTTATCGGTATTACATATACAATGGTTGTCATTTAACTTGAATAAACTGTTTGAAAAGCCTTGTTTTAATTCTGATTAATAATTTTTAACAATTCATTAAGAAATTAAATAAAATCCAATTTGTTGTATTTAGACAGTTATAAAAAAGTACTCTGCTTAAAAGAACATACATAACCTAAAACACTTAAGGTTAATACTATCAGAAAAAAGTGCACATTAAATTAAGTGGAAACTAGAAATTCAGTATTATATAAATGGCAACCAGAAAAGCAGCTAGCAAAGCTTATATGCTTTTAGGACAATGTCTTCCTTGTGTTAAAGAAAAGGCTTCAAAAATTCGTGTAAAAAGAATGGATTTGGATGAGAATCTACTGATGGTATTTCTATACAATTTTCATATACAAATTATATTTATTCTTGTTTTAATAGTTTCTGTTTTTAGTATTTTCGGAAGGATGAAATCTTTTATGCTCATGATCCTGAAAAGAAATGCAAAGTAGGGGATATTGTGCTAATTGAAGAGCTACCAAACAAATTAACCAAACTTATCACTCACAAAGTTAAAGAAGTAGTTTATCCATTCGGTGACATAACTGATCCAGTTACAGGTAAAAAGGTTGTAGTATCTCAGTATAGAGATGATATAGACAAAGAAATAGATGCATATGGAAGGCTAGAATCTACATTTGATTATAAGAAAGCACCCCCGAGAGGTTGGCAAGAAGACAAAAAAGATTTCACCCACAGAGAAACCTATATTAAATATCATGAATCTGGCGAAGATCAGCCATATGCTGTATAGATTATTATATAATTTTGTAGTATAAATTAAAAATTATTTATCCTAACTTGGAATTTTATTTACACTTATGAACAAAAATATTATTTATAAACAATTACTCATACACTATACTTAAGAATGTATAAATTATTTTCATAATCTTATAAAAATCTCATGACTTTTGTACTTATTTAAACATTAATTAACAATAACAGTATATACAAATTTATCTTCATAAATAAATTTCAATTAATTTGTTATACTAAAATCTACTTGTTGCACAACTGCTCTCAAAAAAAAATGTTTTAATCAAGACCTAGAAATTCTCTTTCTAAAGCTGCTCCCATCATATTCCACTCACCATCATCAATTTCATCTGGAGGATCATTGCTCCCCCTTGAACCTTCTGAAGCTTCATCTCCAGAGCTATCGTCTCCATTGTGCAATTCTACCCAACGTCTTCTGCAATAAATGTTTCTTAGTTAATAGTAAAATTCCATTTAACAATAGATTGTAAATAATAAGTTTTATTTATAAAAAAAGGGTAAATTAAGCTTTTATTTCTTGTTTTGGCTGACAAAAAAAAGAATATGATAAAGGACTTACTTGGTATTAGTACAAAATTGATTTTCTTCATCCTGCATTGGACTAATTATATCTGAAATGCCCTCTGTAGAACGCTTTCTTTTGAGACTTTTTATATTTGAATCTAGTGAGTTCTCAGGATTCCAGCCATGAGGATGCTCACCTAATAATTAATTATAAAATAGATTTAAGATAGAAATTACAAATTATGTTTGTAAATACTTACTTCCTGACAAAGTATCCACATCACTACTGCTGCTATCAGATATTTCTATGCTCTCATTTGCCATTTTCTGCATTTGCTTTTTTATCCTCTGCTCTTCTTTTTTATGATATAATTCATCATCATCCTCATCTTGATTTGCTTCGCCATCACTGTCACTTTCATTAAATATATCTTCAACCTGATTTCATACAAAAACGTCATTATTTTAATTTTATATAAAAAACAACAAATATTTAGCCAATGAATATTAATTCTGACCTCCCTATCCATATCGGCAATGTCATCTGTACTAAATGACAAGAGTGGATTGATGGTGTCCATGAATCTTCCGCTAGCTGTACGTTTTCGGCCCACTGTATTTCCGGCTGAGATAGCAAAGTAATGAATTTCAAAATAATGCATTTGAAAAATCAAATTATTCAGATTGGCAAGTATCAAGCTTGTGAGTCAAAAAACAGTTATTGCAAGAAATATGTTTACCTTCATTTGCTTGCTCAATTTGCATGATTTCAGAATTGTGTTCTGGACTGCTGCAATGAGGCGGTGGATGTCGATTTCTTGATGGTTTTGGTGTTAAAGGAAAAAGGCATTCCTCTACATGCTCCCATCTTTCTGCACATGACCATAGCCAATCAGGTGTAACTATTTTGATGCCATGTTTCCTTCGTGCTTTATTAACTTTAGCAGTTCCTAAAATATTAAAACATGATGAACTAATTTAATATGATAGAATTTGCTGCAATGATTCTTATGTCAACATTTATCATTTGGGACATCTTTTATTAAAACGTGCATAATGCATTACCTGATCTGACAGCAACCAAATGTGAAGTTGTATTTGTTAGATCTTGTGTTACTGTGGCACCTAAGCTCTTTGCAACCATGTACGCCTTACTGTGCTCTAATTTTACATGTGTTGGAACCAAGCCACTAAACACTAAATGTAACCCATCTAAAACTTTTTTCTTAACTGCAGGTATAACTACTTTCAAATCTGGTAGAGTTGCATTTTCTTTATCATATAATCTATAAAATTCCTGATGAATGTTTTTTAAAATGACTTCTAAATAAAGCAAATAATCATCAGCATCTTCTAATTCAATAAGGCCATCATCTTCCTCTTTATCGTCTGAAAGACATTTATTTTCACAATTTTTCTCAGAAATACCATTTTCTGTGGAGCTTTCTTCTTTATTACTTTTTGTAGCCTTAGAATTATCTTCCAATTCAGCAATTTCTGTGATATCATTCATAGATGCTTCTGCATTTTTAGCATTTTCTACAGTTTGAACATTTCTTTCAGTTTTATCATCTTCTTTAGTTATAATTTTCTCTGCAATTTCAACATTTTCTTCAGTTTTAGCATCTTCTATAGTTTTCATGTTCTCTGCAGTTTCAACATTTTCTTCAGTTTTAGCATCTTCTATAGTTTTTATGTTCTCTGCAGTTTCAACATTTTCAGCAACTTCAGCATTTTCTGCCGTTTCAGAATTTCTTATATTTTCTGAATTTACTTCTGTAGTTTCAGAATTTTCTGAATTTTCAGTATTTTCTGAAAGTGCAGTATTTTTTGTACAAGCATTACTTTTTTCTACACTGCCTTTGAAATCATGATCATCGTTATCTATAAAAATACAACTAAATCTTAAATTTTGAAATTCAAACTAAAATATTTTTAAAATAATTACACTACCAAGAAGTTCATTGTCTTTAACATTTAAGCTAGAGCTTTCTTCAAGTTCTCCAACATTGCTCTTGGTACTTTTGAGTTTCCTTTCCAGATTTCGAACCATTTTTGATAACCCTTTATAAAAAAAAAGATTAAATTATATAATATGGCTTGAATAATATATAGTTTATTTTGACAAACATAATATGAAACCATAAATCAAATTAAACAAAGTATTTTTTATTACCTGTGAGATCAGGTCCCGGTAATACATCATCTTGCTCTGTTTTACCAAGTCCTGGCGGCGCATTGATATCACCCGTATGACGAAAAAAATGATATGGTTTAACATGAATCAAATTTGGAGCATAAGACCACACATCCTCCCTGTCATCCATAATACATACCATATTATCACCACATGGAAATAATGCTCTAAAAGCAAATTGAATATAGTTTAACACTGAATGACACAAAAATTTTGACATAATAATAAAATAAAACTTACTTTAAATTAGCTGTTTTAGTTGTAGAATTAAAGCATTCATCTCGTGATAAAATTCTATGACTAAAATACTTTCCATCTCGATCTAAGAACATTGCAATTGTGTGTGCATAATTACGTGCTCCAAATGTGCATATGTGAAGCTCAAAAAATGCTGACATATTTTTTAAAAATTTTTGAGTGCCAGGCCTTAGCCTGGTGTGATACCAAGGAGAATGTTGTCCATATAATTGAAAATGGTACACATCCTAGAAACCCAAGGAGAAATAAATGAATAAAGAATAATTGATACCATGAAATCTTAAGTATAATTTAGAAACAGACCTTTATATTGACAGGAACATTATCGTTTGTAGTATGAATCAGAGTTTGATCCAAGTCAACAAGAAGAACCAATTTTCTATCCTGAAGTAATCGTTCAGAGTCTGCTTTACCTAGCTTTTGGGCCAGCTCATGACTTACTTTCAAATCAGGTACCGAATGCACCATAGCTACAGAGGCTCCAGTAGATTGCATAGTATTGTTTGCAGATTTTCGTAAATCTGCTCCACATTCTCCACACATATCTCTCATCACAGTTGGATGAGTACATTCTTCAATTTCTAAAATTGCCGAACTAAATTTGGAAAAAGATATTTACAATGCAGCTGATAAATTCAAATATACCGCGTAAAATCATGCGCATATGTCACTTACCCAGGGTCAACAATATCCCCTTCCCTGACAACGAGACGCTTAATTTTACCAGCTTTTATCGCTTTCAATCTCTTTTGTTCACTTTTGGCAATATTCACAAAATCGTATAGTAATATTATTTGACCTATTGATATAGTAAAACCTTCCTTAACTTTCCATTTCAGTATTTTTATTGATTTTTCAACACCCGCCGTTACCATCACTGTATTATCCGCCATTTTGGATTAATGGCATATTTTCTCTTTGGCTGTTCACTATTGGGCACAGTAAAGCACGTGACCTTCTCGCAACCAATCAACAAAATCCTTAAACTTGTCAAAATATTATGATAATTTTACTTTATTCCTAGGATTTTGCTCAAAATAAAAGATATTCCTTTGATTATGAAATTTTGTATATAATAGGAAAAATGACTAACGAGTCAGTTATAATCATTTCTGTCAAAATTTTATTAACGTAGAAATTGCGCCAAATTCAAATAATTTTCTATTATTCAAGACTACGTTTTGTATAAAAGACATTAAATTCAATATATTTTTTAATTTCACAATTAATTGATACAATTATTATATTCATTATAGATACATAGCGCCATTTGGTTCAAACTGCTCAGTATGAAATGACACTACAGTATCTTTGACAATTAGAAATATTTATGTGATATAAGCATTCACTAAATACATTTACCAAAAGAGCATTTAATAATCATATATGCATCAAAAATGTCTTTCACAAACCACAGCCCATAAAAAAATTATGAGTATACACAAACACATATATTTCAGTAAATAAACTATAATAAAAAAAAACTATTCATATTTTGATTAAAATAGATTACATATGAGCACAGGCACATACATAAATGAGATAAAACAATACATTTCTAAATATATTCTATGGGTACTAGTTTTTTATCTTGAATAACTTATCACATCATAATGTTGTATCTGTAAAAATAGTGATATCAAATTTTCAGTTTAAAACAATATTCAATTGTGCTGACAAACAATTAAGTTGTTTTCATAAACAACTCATTTAGCAAGCTGATTGACATATATGAACTTTGATTATTAAAATGAATAAAAATAGACTCAACCAAACAAAACTGAAGATACTTAATTAGTACATATTTGAAAACATTAATTTTATATATCATGTAAAATATATCCGCAGTTCAATGCAGTCAGTTTGTGGGGCACACCCTCACTCTAGATGCATGAGAGACAGGGGCCCCTGAAGCCTAGCAACAACACCAGCTTGAGATCCAGCAGGCCCACCAGAACCAGGATGACTTGGATTTGTTGGAGAATGTTGTGGACCAATTTTGATTCCATTTGCCTGGATATATAAAAGAATTATAGAATTATGTCAGATTTGATGATGATAAAATACTCAACTATTTTTTTCATACCTCATTATTATGTCAAAGACTCCCTCTTGAATCTTTCATAAATCTCTTTTGCAGTATTTATAAAGGCTTCTTCAACATTAGCTGCAGTTTTTGCAGATGTTTCCATAAAAACTAAACCATGCTCCCTAGCAAAGGCCTCACCTTCTTCTTTTTTGACTTCTCTTCGTGAATCCAAATCACTGTAAAACAATATAAATAAGTATCTAAGAAATAAATTATAATAATTTATATTTACCTCTTATTCCAATTAACATGATCACCATATTTGAATTTGAATGTTGTCTAGCATCTTCCAGCCATGTTGTTAAGTGATAAAAGTTTCTCTTCTGGTTATATCATATACCAGCAAAGCACCAGCTGCTCCTCGATAGTAGGAACGAGTAATTGATCTAAAAAACAATTATTCTAGTTATAGTAATTATTTACCACATTTCCACCAATTTTATTTTTTTTTTATTTCATTTTTATTCTGCAATCTATAAAAATAATTATATTTAGCAGAGAATGCTGACAAGTGTTTACAATTGGTTGTTTACAAATTAGCACATACGCCCAGTGGTGTATCTACTATAGTTAATATATAAATCAATGAAAATATTACCTGAAGGCTTCCTGACCCGCTGTATCCCAAATTTGAAGTTTTATTTGTTTTCCATCAATAGTTATCATTCGTGCACCAAATTCAACTCCAATTGTGAGATCATGAACAGGCTGAAAACGTTTATCTGTGAACTGTAGAAGGAGGCATGATTTTCCTACACCTGTAATAAGATTAAAAAAAATTAATAGTCAATTTAGGCTCATATTCAGTTTTCAAAACAGCAGTCGTCAAATATTCATTTAACGGAGAGATATCATGTTTGACAACAGATGTGCAGAAATAATTATTCCACTCCACAAAGGAAAATCAATAGAACACTCACCCGTATCTCCTATTATTATGTATTTAAACAAATAAGCATAGGACATCGTAGAATACTTTAGATAACTATTATAATTATAAAGATGCAAAATTGAAAAGAATCAAAAGATTTTGTATAATTTATTGCGTTTAAATGTCGTTTCAACCAGCTATATTACGTCATATCAAAACTGAATTGAAGCACTTGTCAAAAACAAGAATGAGTTTCAGCAGTGACTCATTGATAAATATTTTTGATATTGGCTAACCTGCATCCAGAGATTCTAAACATTTGGAATTCATGATTAAAATCATAGATAAAGAAGAGTCATAAAATCATAAAATCTTAAAACACCTAATTAGTAATGAGCAGATAATACAATTAATATGACGTTATGAAAAATTAAATTTATCAAAGGATATTATAATATAAATCAATTTTCAAATTTTATTCTAAACAGCACTAACATTAGTTTTTACATCTGCATTCGACACTCGCAAGACATTAATGCTTTCTAATTAGTATTGAAAACAATAACACATCTTGATATTGTATCTCTTTTTCATAAAAATTGTGCCATATAACTCCTGCATATTTAAAAGGTGTTTAATTACGTCCTGAATATGTTGTAAATTAAATGTTTCATTTGAATAATCAAATGCTTGTACTGATATGCTTAATAAATACATAATAAAAAAAGTTTTTAAAGTATTTAGTCAAAAGTCCTATTTACTATAAAATGATTTCATAAAAAAACGAACCATGAACAAGCGATGAATGCATGACTCACTCAGATGCACTTTTTGTCAGTAAAATTTATTTCCATTCTGGCAACACCATTAGTGCAAGTCGTTCTCGCCGTGCTCTGATATTTATCTGTGAAGAAGGCTTGCACGTGCACGATTTGCATTATTCGTTTTTGCTACTTACGGCGTAAATCGAATTGGATACGTTTTTAGTAGGCGGTAAGCTCTTAACAAGTATACGATTGACTTTTAAACTCACCTCGTGTGACTATTCTCTTACATATAAAATATTTATCAACGTTTTAGAGGTGATCAAAGTAAGGTATGTAATGAGATTGATAACATTATTATTAATGCAACTTTTACGCAATTCGATTTTCGCATTATGTATGCAATAGTTTTTTGAGTACTAGTATAAAATGCATTTATTTTCTCTGTTCACTATTAGTTAATTATATTGCAAGAAATGATTAATTGATACTGATTTTGATTACTGTACAGGACAACATGGTTAAAAAGCCAGGAGTGAGAAGGCTACTGAAGGCAAAAAGCACAAGCCTAAATGCCTTCCAGCAGGAAAATACTGCCTTATCAGTTGTGATATGGATACAACTGGACGAAGGTTAATATAGATGAAGTAAGTATATAAATATACTGATCTAATATTCCGATGAAACCTTTTGTAATCCACCACATGAATATTATTAAGCATACCACACCCCTAATGATGATGCCATTTTTGTTTTAAATCATAATTTTTCAACAGATATTAAATGAATTTAGATTTGATCATATCAGCTTTTGATGGTCATAGTTAATTTATAAATTTTACCAAGTAACTTTTTCTTGTTTAGATATGCCATATAGCAGCATACACTCCAAATAGCCAATTTTCCCAATATATCATGCCTTATGCAAATTTAAACCCAAGTGCTAGACGAAGACATAATATTCGTGTTACAACTGATGGCCGTTTTAGAGTTTTGAGAAGCAATATAAACAATAAGGTAAACAAAACACAAAACTGAATCATATGAAAATTATATGCAATCTTACATTTATTTTTTTACAATAGGTTATAAGAACAAAGTCAGAAATATCTGCGTTAATAGATTTTTTGAATTGCTTGAAGAAGTCAAGTCAAAGTCAGATGGAGCAGGTGTAATTCTTATATTCCATGAACCTAAGAAAATGGTATCTTACATGCTCTTAGAAGCTCTTCAACGTTACCATTACTTGGAAAGTTTCATGAAATTGTTAAGGGTTTTGCAAATGGACATGCATTAGCGAAGAGAAATGTTCAATACCATGAAGTCTTTTAACCTTAAAGTTTTATCCAGAGTCTTACTAGATCGAGAAGAACAATTCGATAATGCATCAAATAGAGCAAAAATATTTGGGAAATAGCTCAACATTTGGCCAAGGTTTGACTGCCATAAATTCTATTTAATTTTTTTTAGTAAAGATTCATATTCATAGTAATTATTTCAGGTGAACAAAAGAACTTAGCAGCTGGTATGGAGATCAAATCGTGTAATATTAGACAACATGGTAGAAGTAGTTCGCCAGTATTCGCATCCTACTTCTGTAGAATTAGGTGAACTAAAAGAACTGCGCAAAGTTGCTGAAAGAAGCAGTTCATTCCAGCCAATATTTAGTGCAGCTAGCAAAATGAATTATCGGGATATTCAGCACATAAATGTTTTAAGATCAATATTGGCTGAAGGCAAATCTGATATAATACCATGAAAAGTACATATGAAACAGATGGAAAACAAGGCCTAATAAATGAATTGGGTTAGTATCTCATGAGCAATTTAGAATGATTATACTTTTTGTCTTATCAATTACAAAACTACCAAAAACCACATTTTTTTTACTGATTACAGCCAAAATTGCAAATTACAAGGAAAGATCAACAACATGATTTATTAGAGATATTGGACTCACATTTTGATCCAAAACGTACTGCCACATTCCCAAATACAAAAACGCAAAAAAAACCTAAAATAGGAAATTAAATAAGACTGTTAGCAGTGATGATAGCGAGCTGTGTCTCTGATACAACTACAACAACTTCTCCTTTAAGAATGCTGCAGATAAAACTGTGAAGACTAATTAATTTTATGCCAGATAAACTGATTTTGATATACAATGTTGGTATGAGTTATGAATTTAATATCTTAATTAAACCCATTCCAAAAATCATAATTCATATTTTTAAATTTGATTTAAGAAATCTTAATGTGTCAACTTTATTTTGTTTTATTAGAGCTGTAAAGTTTTATTGTACATTTTTAGCTCAAAACTTTTTATAAATTCAGTTTTTGTTAATATCTAGAAGTCATACAGATTATGTTCATATGAATTGTGATTTTATCGGTTTGGATTTACTAAATGGGCATTATTGAATAGTATTATTTTAAATTGTGCCTTATATTCATTAAACTTTTCTTAATATTTTTTATTTATCTTGCTGAATGTATGAATTTATGAAACAACTATATATTTGAAATTACTTAAGAAAATATAAATTGTTAAATTTTTCAATTGAAAATTGATAATTTGTAATAAGGGAAGACTGCAAATTATTGTGCAATGTAATAAAAGTAAGCATATATATATATAATGAAATATATAATTTATATAAATGAATGTTTTATTATACAAAATTATGAAAATTTTAAACCGTAATACAATCATGCTTGTGCAGATCTTCTGTACCAAAATCTAGCACGGAAGTCATCAGAACATGTAAGAAATGCTGGATGTGTGGAGAATGAACAATAAATCTAACTGGGCCGTTATGTCCTAATGACATCAATTGTGCTCGAGAGGCATTTCTTGCATTCCAAGCACATAATGATGTAGTAGCTTCATCAGGGAAAAGTAATAATCCTCAGTGTGATTGAATATGCTTGTGCTGTGTGCTCTTGCTTACCTTAAAAATAAAATAAAAAGTTCAATATAAAACATCATTATGTGTGAATGGGAATGTATAATTTATCTAATTTACCGTTGTGCCAGCTCCTGTATAAGCAATTAAACACTGCTTGTACTTAGTTCCCATAGTTTTACTAGAGAATCTTTACCAGATGATAATAGATACTGTGAATGAACAAATGATATGAATCAATATTAATAAATAATTTTTTTACATGTGTGAATCTAACCTTTCAGTTCTTGAAAAAGCAAGGGAGCAAACTTCTTGACCGTCATGTGCTTTGGGAATGTATTTACACAGCGACTGCTGACCCATCCAAAGCTTTATAGTACCATCAGCACTTGCAGAAGAAGCATAAAGCTATATATATATATTAATTAATAATACCTGCTATCTTATTTAACATTTAAAACTATTATCATGTTAATTACTTTTCCATTAGCTGAATATTTGACATGATTAATTGCATCGTGTGATGAAAATTTCTGAGGTGGCTGACAAAACATTGTGCAGTCTCTATATCATAAAGTCGAACTACAAAATGAGTAGTTCCTGCAAGAATATAATCACCTGTCGGATGAAAAGCCAAGCATCTAACTGACATGAATCCTAAAAATATTACAAATTAACAAATGTTTGAACCTTAATTTGTTATTTTTTACCATAATTGTCCTGTAAGCTTTTTTAACAGAG
>NW_020536999.1:47193419-47209881 GCF_003426905.1 Ctenocephalides felis | reverse complement strand
TTATTTCGCTCCCTGCGTTCTTTTCCCTTTTGTCCATTTCTACTTTCTGCACTTTCGATAGTTCTTCATAATAACTTTCTTTACCAAACCTGTAAGATAAATCATCATTATTATTTTTTTATACTTAATTTTTAAAATCTACTCATTTAAATTTTGTAATTTACCTGAATGGATCATATTTTTCAGGTGGGTAATTAGTTCCAAATTCATTAATACCACAATACGGAATTAATTTTTCATATATACTAGGATTTCGAAAATCCTTTCTCTCTTGAATGACTTTATTCATATCCAGCTTCTCTCTTGAATCATTTATCATAAGTTTATTAATTTTGTTTTGTAGATCCTGAGGACACTTTCCAGCAGGTTCTGGAGGTAATTTTACGCCTAGATGTTCATACCTATGTAATAAGAATACTTATTAATAATTATTAATAAATCACATGAAATGATTCGATAAATGAAGTTGTTCACTTGCAAGAAATAAAACTAGCATAAGTTTAGTAAAAGAGCAATGTTATAGATATGTAAAGTATACAATTTTATTATATGAGCATAACATATAGCTGCTTAATTATCAAATTGAAGTCCAAATAAAAACTCTTATGTATAATTCAGCATCCATTTAAAATTACATTGTTCATTTCGATAAGATATAATTATATTTTTTTCTAATTGCATTTATAAACCATGAAAACTTTGTTTTAAATGCCATTATTTTCAATGAGATACAAGAACTTAATGAAATTGGTGGTAACAGAAAATGCGGAAGTTAAAATGATCATATTTAAATACTCAAGTGAATAAGAAGTGTTTCAGCAAAATGCATTTCATTATGTATTTAAGTTTTCAAACTAGGGTTTACCATCTGCAACCAGAGTGTAATATGAATATGTGGATGAATGTAACCCAGAATCATATATACATACATATATACAAACATATATATATATATATATATATATATATATATATATATATACCTACAAAAAAACTGTTTCTTACAACTCTGGATACCCTGAATTGAGTTGGAGTTTAACTTTAAAGCTTAGAAGCTTACAACACAAAATTATACTAACTTTTTATCGATGACGCTATCATCTGGAACATCTTCTACATTTGCAGCTTCTTCAGAGGGCTCTTCTGGTTCTTCTTCACTTTCATTTTCTTCATCATCATCATCAGATGCTATCGTATCATCATGATAACTTACTAATCTAGTTTTTGTTCTGGGTTTTGTATTAGGTTTAGGATTTTTTGGAGGAGTTGAAGGTGCAGAACTGCTTCCGCTCTGAATTTCTGCAATTAATTCACTTTGCTCTTCTTCCTCAACATTTTCTTCTCCTTCGGAGTCTGTATATGTAGCTGTTAAGGAAGCTAGTGCTTGAGATGCCATTGCATTAATTTTTTATTGTTTGCAGGTAGTATATATTAATACTAGGTATCTATATATTTATTTAACTTCACATGTAAATAAGGTTAGAATGTAATTTCAACTATTTTTAGAAAACCAAAGGTATAAATAAAGTAATGAGTATTTAATTTTGTAAACTCAATAAAATGCCGTAAGAAAACATAGTCTAGACAACGTTGATCATTAATTGTAATCATTCAACACGATTTTATTAATTTTAACACAATTCTTCATTGTACGATTGTACGCTTTTACGTCAAATTTGGAGGATTTGACAATCGATATTATGAATCGGAAATTTCGATAATTATCGTATAGAATATCGATGATTAGTTATACATGATTATAAATCAATTTTATATATAATACTATTTATATACAAATACAACTATTAAAAATAGATCATTTCAAATGTCAATATTACAAAATGTTATTTATTTATTAAATATTTGAATAAAAATCTGTGTTCACTGTAAATTTAATTTTTGAGTTGTTATCGGTATTACATATACAATGGTTGTCATTTAACTTGTAATAAACTGTTTGAAAAGCCTTGTTCTAATTCTGATTAATAATTTTTAACAATTCATTGAGAAATTAAATAAAATCCAATTTGTTGTATTTAGACAGTTATAAAAAAGTACTCTGCTTAAAAGAACATACATAACCTAAAACACTTAAGGTTAATACTATCAGAAAAAAGTGCACATTAAATTAAGTGAAAACTAGAAATTCAGTATTATATAAATGGCAACCAGAAAAGCAGCTAGCAAAGCTTATATGCTTTTAGGACAATGTCTTCCTTGTGTTAAAGAAAAAGCTTCAAAAATTCGTGTAAAAAGAATGGATTTGGATGAGAATCTACTGATGGTATTTCTATACAATTTTCATATACAAATTATATTTATTCTTGTTTTAATAGTTTCTGTTTTTAGTATTTTCGGAAGGATGAAATCTTTTATGCTCATGATCCTGAAAAGAAATGCAAAGTAGGGGATATTGTGCTAATTGAAGAGCTACCAAACAAATTAACCAAACTTATCACTCACAAGGTTAAAGAAGTAGTTTATCCATTCGGTGACATAACTGATCCAGTTACAGGTAAAAAGGTTGTAGTATCTCAGTATAGAGATGATATTGACAAAGAAATAGATGCATATGGAAGGCTAGAATCTACATTTGATTATAAGAAAGCACCCCCGAGAGGTTGGCAAGAAGACAAAAAAGATTTCACCCACAGAGAAACCTATATTAAATATCACGAATCTGGCGAAGATCAGCCATATGCTGTATAGATTATTATATAATTTTGTAGTATAAATTAAAAATTATTTATCCTAACTTGGAATTTTATTTACACTTATGAACAAAAATATTATTTATAAACAATTACTCATACACTATACTTAAGAATGTATAAATTATTTTCATAATCTTATAAAAATCTCATGACTTTTGTACTTATTTAAACATTAATTAACAATAACAGTATATACAAATTTATCTTCATAAATAAATTTCAATTAATTTGTTATACTAAAATCTACTTGTTGCACAACTGCTCTCAAAAAAAAAAATGTTTTAATCAAGACCTAGAAATTCTCTTTCTAAAGCTGCTCCCATCATATTCCACTCACCATCATCAATTTCATCTGGAGGATCATTGCTCCCCCTTGAACCTTCTGAAGCTTCATCTCCAGAGCTATCGTCTCCATTGTGCAATTCTACCCAACGTCTTCTGCAATAAATGTTTCTTAGTTAATAGTAAAATTCCATTTAACAATAGATTGTAAATAATAAGTTTTATTTATAAAAAAAGGGTAAATTAAGCTTTTATTTCTTGTTTTGGCTGACAAAAAAAAGAATATGATAAAGGACTTACTTGGTATTAGTACAAAATTGATTTTCTTCATCCTGCATTGGACTAATTATATCTGAAATGCCCTCTGTAGAACGCTTTCTTTTGAGACTTTTTATATTTGAATCTAGTGAGTTCTCAGGATTCCAGCCATGAGGATGCTCACCTAATAATTAATTATAAAATAGATTTAAGATAGAAATTACAAATTATGTTTGTAAATACTTACTTCCTGACAAAGTATCCACATCACTACTGCTGCTATCAGATATTTCTATGCTCTCATTTGCCATTTTCTGCATTTGCTTTTTTATCCTCTGCTCTTCTTTTTTATGATATAATTCATCATCATCCTCATCTTGATTTGCTTCGCCATCACTGTCACTTTCATTAAATATATCTTCAACCTGATTTCATACAAAAACGTCATTATTTTAATTTTATATAAAAAACAACAAATATTTAGCCAATGAATATTAATTCTGACCTCCCTATCCATATCGGCAATGTCATCTGTACTAAATGACAAGAGTGGATTGATGGTGTCCATGAATCTTCCGCTAGCTGTACGTTTTCGGCCCACTGTATTTCCGGCTGAGATAGCAAAGTAATGAATTTCAAAATAATGCATTTGAAAAATCAAATTATTCAGATTGGCAAGTATCAAGCTTGTGAGTCAAAAAACAGTTATTGCAAGAAATATGTTTACCTTCATTTGCTTGCTCAATTTGCATGATTTCAGAATTGTGTTCTGGACTGCTGCAATGAGGCGGTGGATGTCGATTTCTTGATGGTTTTGGTGTTAAAGGAAAAAGGCATTCCTCTACATGCTCCCATCTTTCTGCACATGACCATAGCCAATCAGGTGTAACTATTTTGATGCCATGTTTCCTTCGTGCTTTATTAACTTTAGCAGTTCCTAAAATATTAAAACATGATGAACTAATTTAATATGATAGAATTTGCTGCAATGATTCTTATGTCAACATTTATCATTTGGGACATCTTTTATTAAAACGTGCATAATGCATTACCTGATCTGACAGCAACCAAATGTGAAGTTGTATTTGTTAGATCTTGTGTTACTGTGGCACCTAAGCTCTTTGCAACCATGTACGCCTTACTGTGCTCTAATTTTACATGTGTTGGAACCAAGCCACTAAACACTAAATGTAACCCATCTAAAACTTTTTTCTTAACTGCAGGTATAACTACTTTCAAATCTGGTAGAGTTGCATTTTCTTTATCATATAATCTATAAAATTCCTGATGAATGTTTTTTAAAATGACTTCTAAATAAAGCAAATAATCATCAGCATCTTCTAATTCAATAAGGCCATCATCTTCCTCTTTATCGTCTGAAAGACATTTATTTTCACAATTTTTCTCAGAAATACCATTTTCTGTGGAGCTTTCTTCTTTATTACTTTCTGTAGCCTTAGAATTATCTTCCAATTCAGCAATTTCTGTGATATCATTCATAGATGCTTCTGCATTTTTAGCATTTTCTACAGTTTGAACATTTCTTTCAGTTTTATCATCTTCTTTAGTTATAATTTTCTCTGCAATTTCAACATTTTCTTCAGTTTTAGCATCTTCTATAGTTTTCATGTTCTCTGCAGTTTCAACATTTTCTTCAGTTTTAGCATCTTCTATAGTTTTTATGTTCTCTGCAGTTTCAACAGTTTCAGCAACTTCAGCATTTTCTGCCGTTTCAGAATTTCTTATATTTTCTGAATTTACTTCTGTAGTTTCAGAATTTTCTGAATTTTCAGTATTTTCTGAAAGTGCAGTATTTTTTGTACAAGCATTACTTTTTTCTACACTGCCTTTGAAATCATGATCATCGTTATCTATAAAAATACAACTAAATCTTAAATTTTGAAATTCAAACTAAAATATTTTTAAAATAATTACACTACCAAGAAGTTCATTGTCTTTAACATTTAAGCTAGAGCTTTCTTCAAGTTCTCCAACATTGCTCTTGGTACTTTTGAGTTTCCTTTCCAGATTTCGAACCATTTTTGATAACCCTTTATAAAAAAAAAGATTAAATTATATAATATGGCTTGAATAATATATAGTTTATTTTGACAAACATAATATGAAACCATAAATCAAATTAAACAAAGTATTTTTTATTACCTGTGAGATCAGGTCCCGGTAATACATCATCTTGCTCTGTTTTACCAAGTCCTGGCGGCGCATTGATATCACCCGTATGACGAAAAAAATGATATGGTTTAACATGAATCAAATTTGGAGCATAAGACCACACATCCTCCCTGTCATCCATAATACATACCATATTATCACCACATGGAAATAATGCTCTAAAAGCAAATTGAATATAGTTTAACACTGAATGACACGAAAATTTTGACATAATAATAAAATAAAACTTACTTTAAATTAGCTGTTTTAGTTGTAGAATTAAAGCATTCATCTCGTGATAAAATTCTATGACTAAAATACTTTCCATCTCGATCTAAGAACATTGCAATTGTGTGTGCATAATTACGTGCTCCAAATGTGCATATGTGAAGCTCAAAAAATGCTGACATATTTTTTAAAAATTTTTGAGTGCCAGGCCTTAGCCTGGTGTGATACCAAGGAGAATGTTGTCCATATAATTGAAAATGGTACACATCCTAGAAACCCAAGGAGAAATAAATGAATAAAGAATAATTGATACCATGAAATCTTAAGTATAATTTAGAAACAGACCTTTATATTGACAGGAACATTATCGTTTGTAGTATGAATCAGAGTTTGATCCAAGTCAACAAGAAGAACCAATTTTCTATCCTGAAGTAATCGTTCAGAGTCTGCTTTACCTAGCTTTTGGGCCAGCTCATGACTTACTTTCAAATCAGGTACCGAATGCACCATAGCTACAGAGGCTCCAGTAGATTGCATAGTATTGTTTGCAGATTTTCGTAAATCTGCTCCACATTCTCCACACATATCTCTCATCACAGTTGGATGAGTACATTCTTCAATTTCTAAAATTGCCGAACTAAATTTGGAAAAAGATATTTACAATGCAGCTGATAAATTCAAATATACCGCGTAAAATCATGCGCATATGTCACTTACCCAGGGTCAACAATATCCCCTTCCCTGACAACGAGACGCTTAATTTTACCAGCTTTTATCGCTTTCAATCTCTTTTGTTCACTTTTGGCAATATTCACAAAATCGTATAGTAATATTATTTGACCTATTGATATAGTAAAACCTTCCTTAACTTTCCATTTCAGTATTTTTATTGATTTTTCAACACCCGCCGTTACCATCACTGTATTATCCGCCATTTTGGATTAATGGCATATTTTCTCTTTGGCTGTTCACTATTGGGCACAGTAAAGCACGTGACCTTCTCGCAACCAATCAACAAAATCCTTAAACTTGTCAAAATATTATGATAATTTTACTTTATTCCTAGGATTTTGCTCAAAATAATAGATATTCCTTTGATTATGAAATTTTGTATATAATAGGAAAAAATGACTAACGAGTCAGTTATAATCATTTCTGTCAAAATTTTATTAACGTAGAAATTGCGCCAAATTCAAATAATTTTCTATTATTCAAGACTACGTTTTTGTATAAAAGACATTAAATTCAATATATTTTTTAATTTCACAATTAATTGATACAATTATTATATTCATTATAGATACATAGCGCCATTTGGTTCAAACTGCTCAGTATGAAATGACACTACAGTATCTTTGACAATTAGAAATATTTATTATGTGATATAAGCATTCACTAAATACATTTACCAAAAGAGCATTTAATAATCATATATGCATCAAAAATGTCTTTCACAAACCACAGCCCATAAAAAAATTATGAGTATACAACAAACATATATTTCAGTAAATAAACTATAATAAAAAAAAACTATTCATATTTTGATTAAAATAGATTACATATGAGCACAGGCACATACATAAATGAGATTAAAACAATACATTTCTAAATATATTCTATGGTACTAGTTATTTTTATCTTGAATAACTTATCACATCATAATGTTGTATCTGTAAAAATAGTGATATCAAATTTTCAGTTTAAAACAATATTCAATTGTGCTGACAAACAATTAAGTTGTTTTCATAAACAACTCATTTAGCAAGCTGATTGACATATATGAACTTCTGATTAAAATGAATAAAAATAGACTCAAACCAAACAAAACTGAAGATACTTAATTAGTACATATTTGAAAACATTAATTTTATATATCCATGTAAAATATATCCGCAGTTCAATGCAGTCAGTTTGTGGGGCACACCCTCACTCTAGATGCATGAGAGACAGGGGCCCCCTGAAGCCTAGCAACAACCACCAGCTTGAGATCCAGCAGGCCCACCAGAACCAGGATGACTTGGATTTGTTGGAGAATGTTGTGGACCAATTTTGATTCCATTTGCCTGGATATATAAAAGAATTATAGAATTATGTCAGATTTGATGATGATAAAATACTCAACTATTTTTTTCATACCTCATTATTTATGTCAAAGACTCCCTCTTGAATCTTTTCATAAATCTCTTTTGCAGTATTTATAAAGGCTTCTTCAACATTAGCTGCAGTTTTTGCAGATGTTTCCATAAAAACTAAACCATGCTCCCTAGCAAAGGCCTCACCTTCTTCTTTTTTGACTTCTCTTCGTGAATCCAAATCACTGTAACAATATAAATAAGTATCTAAGAAATAACTTATAATAATTTCATATTTACCTCTTATTTCCAATTAACATGATCACCATATTTGAATTTGAATGTTGTCTAGCATCTTCCAGCCATGTTGTTAAGTGATTAAAAGTTTCTCTTCTGGTTATATCATATACCAGCAAAGCACCAGCTGCTCCTCGATAGTAGGAACGAGTAATTGATCTAAAAAACAATTATTCTAGTTATAGTAATTATTTACCACATTTCCACCAATTTTACATATTCTGAAATATATTACCTGAAGGCAATTCCACACGACTACCAATGCCTGAAGGCTTCCTGACCCGCTGTATCCCAAATTTGAAGTTTTATTTGTTTTCCATCAATAGTTATCATTCGTGCACCAAATTCAACTCCAATTGTGAGATCATGAACAGGCTGAAAACGTTTATCTGTGAACTGTAGAAGGAGGCATGATTTTCCTACACCTGTAATAAGATTAAAAAAAATTAATAGTCAATTTTAGGCTCATATTCAGTTTTCAAAACAGCAGTCGTCAAATATTCATTTAACGGAGAGATATCATGTTTGACAACAGATGTGCAGAAATAATTATTCCACTCCCACAAAGGAAAATCAATAGAACACTCACCCGTATCTCCTATTATTATGTATTTAAACAAATAAGCATAGGACATCGTAGAATACTTTAGATAACTATTATAATTATAAAGATGCAAAATTGAAAAGAATCAAAAGATTTTGTATAATTTATTGCGTTTAAATGTCGTTTCAACCAGCTGTATTTACGTCATATCAAAACTGAATTGAAGCACTTGTCAAAAACAAGAATGAGCTTCAGCAGTGACTCATTGATAAATATTTTTGATATTGGCTAACCTGCATCCAGAGATTCTAAACATTTGGAATTCATGATTAAAATCATAGATAAAAGAAGAGTCATAAAATCATAAAATCTTAAAATCACCTAATTAGTAATGAGCAGATAATACAACTAATATGACGTTATGAAAAATTAAATTTATCAAAGGATATTTATAATATAAATCAATTTTCAAATTTTATTCTAAACAGCACTAACATTAGTTTTTACATCTGCATTCGACACTCGCAAGACATTAATGCTTTCTAATTAGTATTTGATAACAATAACACATCTTGATATTGTATCTCTTTTTCAATAAAAATTGCCTGCCATATAACTCCTGCATATTTAAAAGGTGTTTAATTACGTCCTGAATATGTTGTAAATTAAATGTTTCATTTGGATAATCAAATGCTTGTACTGATATTGCTTAATAAATACATAATAAGAAAAGTTTTTAAAGTATTTAGTCAAAGTCCTATTTACTATAAAATGATTTCATAAAAAAACGAACCATGAACAAGCGATGAATGCATGACTCACTCAGATGCACTTTTTGTCAGTAAAATTTATTTCCATTCTGGCAACACCATTAGTGCAAGTCGTTCTCGCCGTGCTCTGATATTTATCTGTGAAGAAGGTTTGCACGTGCACGATTTGCATTATTCGTTTTTGCTACTTACGGCGTAAATCGAATTGGATACCGTTTTTAGTAGGCGGTAAGCTCTTAACAAGTATACGATTGACTTTTAAACTCACCTCGTGTGACTATTCTCTTACATATAAAATATTTATCAACGTTTTAGAGGTGGTCAAAGTAAGGTATGTAAATGAGATTGATAACATTATTATTATATGCAACTTTTACGCAATTCGATTTTCGCATTATGTATGCATAGTTTTTTGAGTACTAGTATAAATTCTGCATTATATTTTCTCTGTTCACTATTAGTTAATTATATTGCAAGAAATGATTAATTGATACTGATTTTGATTACTGTACAGGACAACATGGTTAAAAAGCCAGAGAGTGAGAAGGCTACTGAAGGCAAAAAGCACAAGCCTAAATGCCTTCCAGCAGGAAAATACTGCCTTATCAGTTGTGATATGGATACAACTGGACGAAGGTTAATAGATGAAGTAAGTATATAATATATACTGATCTAATATTCCGATGAAACCTTTTTGTAATCCACCACATGAATATTATTAAGCATACCACACCCCTAATGATGATGCCATTTTTGTTTTAAATCATAATTTTTCAACAGATATTAAATGAATTTAGATTTGATCATATCAGCTTTTGATGGTCATAGTTAATTTATAAATTTTACCAAGTAACTTTTTTCTTGTTTAGATATGCCATATAGCAGCATACACTCCAAATAGCCAATTTTCCCAATATATCATGCCTTATGCAAATTTAAACCCAAGTGCTAGACGAAGACATAATATTCGTGTTACAACTGATGGCCGTTTTAGAGTTTTGAGAAGCAATATAAACAATAAGGTAAACAAAACACAAAACTGAATCATATGAAAATTTATATGCAATCTTACATTTATTTTCTTACAATAGGTTATAAGAACAAAGTCAGAAATATCTGCGTTAATAGATTTTTTGAATTGGCTTGAAGAAATCAAGTCAAAGTCAGATGGAGCAGGTGTAATTCTCATATTCCATGAACCTAAGAAAATGGTATCTTACATGCTCTTAGAAGCTCTTCAACGTTACCATTTACTTGGAAAGTTTCATGAAATTGTTAAGGGTTTTGCAAATGGACATGCATTAGCAGAAGAGAAATGTTCAACTACCATGAAGTCTTTTAACCTTAAAGTTTTATCCAGAGTCTTACTAGATCGAGAAGAACAATTCGATAATGCATCAAATAGAGCAAAAATTATTTGGGAAATAGCTCAACATCTTGGTCAAGGTTTGACTGCCATAAATTCTATTTAATTTTTTTTTTAGTGAAAATTTCATATTTATAGTAATTATTTCAGGTGAACAAAAGAACTTAGCAGCTGGTACTGGAGATCCAAATCGTGTAATATTAGACAACATGGTAGAAGTAGTTCGCCAGTATTCGCATCCTACTTCTGTAGAATTAGGTGAACTAAAAGAACTGCGCAAAGTTGCTGAAAGAAGCAGTTCATTCCAGCCAATATTTAGTGCAGCTAGCAAAATGAATTATCGGGATATTCAGCACATAAATGTTTTAAGATCAATATTGGCTGAAGGCAAATCTGATTATAATACCATGAAAAGTACATATGAAACAGATGGAAAACAAGGCCTAATAAATGAATTGGGTTAGTATCTCATGATGCAATTTAGAATGATTATACTTTTTTGTCTTATCAATTACAAAACTACCAAATACCATTTTTTTTACTGATTACAGCCAAATTGCAAATTACAAGGAAAGATCAACAACATGATTTATTAGAGATATTGGACTCACATTTTGATCCAAAACGTACTGCCACATTCCCCAATACAAAAACGCCAAAAAAACCTAAAAATAGGAAATTAAATAAGACTGTTAGCAGTGATGATAGCGGAGCTGTGTCTCCTGATACAACTACAACAACTTCTCCTTTAAAGAATGCTGCAGATAAAACTGTGAAGACTAATTAATTTTAATGCCAGATAAACTTGATTTTTGATATACATATGTTGGTATGTAGTTATGAATTTAATATACTTTAATTAAACCCATTCCAAAAATCATAATTCATATTTTTTAAATTTGATTTAAGAAATCTTAATGTGTAACTTTATTTTGTTTTTATTTAGAGCTGTAAAGTTTTATTGTACATTTTTAGCTCAAAACTTTTTATAAATTCAGTTTTTGTTAATATCTAGAAGTCATACAGATTATGTTCATATGAATTGTGATTTTATCGGTTTGGATTTACTAAATGGGCATTATTGAATAGTATTATTTTAAATTGTGCCTTATATTCATTAAACTTTTTCTTAATATTTTTTATTTATCTTGCTGAATGTATGAATTTATGAAACACTATATATTTGAAATTACTTAAGAAAATATGAATTGTTAAATTTTTCAATTGAAAATTGATAATTTTGTAATAAGGGAAGACTGCAATTTATTGTGCAATGTAATAAAAGTAAGCATATATATATATATGAAATATATAATTTATATTAAATGAATGTTTTATTATACAAAATTATGAAATATTTTAAACCGTAATACAATCATGCTTGTGCAGATCTTCTGTACCAAAATCTAGCACGGAAGTCATCAGAACATGTAAGAAATGCTGGATGTGTGGGAGAATGAACAATAAATCTAACTGGGCCGTTATGTCCTAATGACATCAATTGTGCTCGAGAGGCATTTCTTGCATTCCAAGCACATAATGATGTAGTAGCTTCATCAGGGAAAAGTACATAATCCTCAGTGTGATTGAATACTGCTTGTGCTGTGTGCTCTTGCTTACCTTAAAAATAAAATAAAAAGTTCAATATAACAACATCATAATGTGTGAATGGGAATGTATAATTTATCTAATTTACCCGTTGTGCCAGCTCCTGTGTAAGCAATTAAACACCTGCTTGTACTTAGTTCCCATAGTTTTACTAGAGAATCTTTACCAGATGATAAAAGATACTGTGAATGAACAAATGATTAATAAATAACAATAAATCATTTTTTCTACATGTGTGCCTCTTACCTTTCCGTTTCTTGAAAAAGCAATGGAACAAACTTCTTGACCGTCATGTGCCTTTTGGAATGTATTTACACAGCGACTGCTGACACCATCCCAAAGCTTTATAGTACCATCAGCACTTGCAGAAGCATAAAGCTATAATATATATATTAATTAATATAATACCTGCTATTTATTTAACATTTAAAACTATTATCATTTTAATTACTTTTCCATTAGCTGAATATTTGACATGATTAATTGCATCAGTGTGATGAAAATTTCTGAGGTGGCTGACAAAACATTGTGCAGTCTCTATATCATAAAGTCGAACTACAAAATGATTAGTTCCTGCAAGAATATAATCACCTGTCGGATGAAAAGCCAAGCATCTAACTGAACATGAATCCTAAAAATATTACAAATTAACAAATGTTTGAACCTTAATTTGTTATTTTTTACCATAATTGTCCTGTAAGCTTTTTTAACAGAGGCTTTTGAAATATCAAATAACTTTATAGAATTGTCTTTTGAACCAGATGTAAGAATTTGTTCTTTTGGATGAAATTCTAAGCAAGTTACTTCATCTGTATGATCATATAATGTTCTGATAACTGGATGTCCTTGTGTTTCACGCCCCGGGTCCATTTCATCAGGAGCTGATTTTGCAAGCATTCTATCGACATCTAGAATCTATAACCAACGAAAAAATTTCAAATAATTTAGAAAAGTTTATTTTAAATAAAAATAGTTAAAATATGTGAATATTTTACCTTTATACTCGCATCAACGCTTCCAGTGGCCACCAATTGACCATCGAAACTGAAGGAACCAGCTCTACAGGCTTGTTTATGTGATGTTACATAAGCAGTCTCATAACTAGCTGGCTCTGCGGCAAGTGTTGAACCTTCAGTCTCAAATTCTAAGTCTAATCCACCACCATTGTTATCATTGAGTAATGCTTTCTCTTTGCGATCTGGTTCTGCAGCCAATCCTGATATCATTATATTCAGGAGTTTATCACTTGGTGGACATGGGGGATCAGGAAGAACTAATGTTGATAAAGATACAGCAATGTTCTGATGACCATCATAAAATAGTTGGCTAAAATAAATTATTAATGCATTTATGAAATAACTCTAGCATTGTTGATTAAACTATCTAACCTTATCATCAATCTATAAAGTAATTCTCTATTTTTGATAACATTTTTGGGATCGGGTACTTCAAAATCCTTCATTGCTAAGCAATAATTATTAATTATTATTAATAATCCTACAGAAATTGATGAGCTTTCTTAACCTAAATCACGAAATTAATATTCAAAAATTTATTTCTATGTGGTTATAATGAAAGTAAAAGTTATTTTATTTTGGGTCAATACATTTATATATAATTACAAATTAAAGTAATCTAGTAATCTGAAAATTAATAACTACTAAATTCACTTGTTTCCATAAACTGTCAACATATTATTATTTTTTAAATGATTGCAATGACCTGAACTTGGTCTTGGTATAAAGCAAAATCCAAACTTAACAAAAAAAAAGTATTATTTACAAACAAAACCAATGACATTTTCAAGATTAGCCGTGTTGGTGCGCAAAATATCTTCCGTGAATTTATATGACAAAGTAATTAAAATGTCACTAATAAATAATAGGTATTTTAAAAATGAATTAGATGATTATAAGAGTGGCGCAGTTAAAATAGACGAGGGTGTCATCAAACACCAAATTCAGAATATCGTCGAAGATATTTTAATCCAACAACCAGCAAATTACCGGAATTGTCGAGGCGGTAAGTGACTCCCATTTCACGAATATTCTTGATTTTGCTCTGAGTAGAAGATAGAGAAGGTTTTTCATATGAATAAATACCGACTTGTAATAAGTTCAACACTTAATTACTAAATGTTTTGCTAACGGGATATTTTAATAGTTAAGTGTACTATCTCACTACTTGTAAGACTATTATTTAGAAGACTTATTCTTTTAGGTCTTTATGTGGGTGATGCTGGTATAGCATACATGCTATATTATTTAATCAAGTCAAATTTATTTCCTGAATCTAATGAAAAGTTCTATCAACAAGCCCTACAATATATTGAATCTTCAAATACATATTTAAAAAAGAAACATTCTGAGGATGATATTGGATTTCTTCTTGGCAGTACGGGGGTGCATGCAGTTACAGCTGCTGTATATGATTTAGATATTGAACGCAAATCACTTACAAAAGATTATGCTAAGAAATTTTTGCAGGCTGCAGAGTTTGTGAAAAATACACAATGGGATGAGGCGAGTAAGATAATTCATCTTAATAATATTTGCAAATTATATTAACATTTTTTTAGGTCCTTGTGGGAAGAGCTGGTTATTTGAGTGGTGCTTTATGGATAAATAAAGTTTTATCGCAACCTGCTATTTCTAGTAATACCTTATATTCAATATGTGATAAAATGGTTCAGTCTGGTAGACAATATGCTGCTCAAATAGTAGTCCTTGTCCTTTGATGTACTCTTATCATGGCAGTGAATATCTTGGTAAATATTAATATTATATTTGCAAAAATTAATTTTTTTTGAAAAGATTCATATTAATATATGTATATTAAACTATGTAATATTATGGAAATATATGCTTCAAATATTTGAGATTTATGTTTTCTACAACAAAGTTTATAAATCTAAATCCTTTTTTTTTTTTAAGGTGCAGCCCATGGTTTGAGTGCTATTTTACAAATGCTTCTGTCAGCGCCTGGTTATTTGGACAAACATCCCCAAGCCATGAAAGAAGTGAAAGAAAGTGTTGACTATATGCTTTCTGTTCAAAATTCTGAAGGAAATTTTCCATGTACTTTAGATGAAGTGGGATATAAGCGACCAGAAACAAAGAATTAGTGCATTGGTGTCATGGTGGTCCAGGAGTAGTTTATCTCATGGCTAAAGCTTACTTGACCTATAAAGATGACAAATATCTTCTGTCATGCTTGAAAACTGGAGACCTTGTTTGGAATAAGGTATTTTTACTCCAATAAAAATATATTTTTAAATTCATTTTGGATTTTTTATATACTATTATTATTATAACTTGTGCTTAGGGTTACTTCGTAAAGGACCTGGTATTTGCCATGGAGTAGCTGGTAGCGGTTATGTATTTCTGCTTTTGTATCACAGATTAACTGGAGATCAAAAGCATTTGCATAGAGCAAATAAAATGGCTGAGTTTATGAGATCTGAGCATTTTAGAGCAAAGGCAAGGACGCCTGATAGTCCTTATTCACTCTATGAAGGAACTGCTGGTACAGTTTGTTTTCTAATTGATTTGTTAAGAAGGAAAACGCCAGTTTTCCATTTTGGGATGTATTCTCGGATTCTGATCTGGCAATCATTAATTTAACAAAAAACTTGATAACGGTTTTGGACAGAATATTTTGCTTTAAATTTGTGTGAGTTTGTATTATAAAAGAAATAACTTGTAAAATTGTTGAATAGAATATATTACTTTGTTTTGATTAGAAACTAAATGTTTCATAACATTTTATTGTTAAGACGAATTAGTCTTATGTGCATTATCCTACAAATGACATATAAAAGCTTTATGAACAGTTTTTTTCAATATTCTTATATACCATAGAAAAGAAATTAATTAATAAATTATTTTAGAAGTAATACTCTTAAATGTATAATAATTATCTAATAGATACTAAAATATGACTAAATTAATGTAAATGCAATGTTGTTTTATTAGGTTTAATTAAAATATTACATATTTTAAGTGACCATAATACTACAAACAAAGTATCCACTAATAATAATTGATATTATTAATCTTGATATACTCCATACACAGAAACTGAACAAAACATTGACATATTCTCAAACAGATAATTGCACTAGAATGAAATAATTAAATATCAGTAATATT
>NW_020536999.1:47153725-47192419 GCF_003426905.1 Ctenocephalides felis | reverse complement strand
TTCTGAATTTACTTCTGTAGTTTTTCAGAATTTGTCTGAATTTTCTAGTATTTTCTGAAAGTGCATGTATTTTTTGGTACAAGCATTACTTTTTTCTACACTGCCTTTGAAATCATGATCATCGTTATCTATAAAAATACAACTAAATCTTAAATTTTGAAATTCAAACTAAAATATTTTTAAAATAATTACACTAACAAACAAGAGTTCATTGTCTTTAACATTTAAGCTAGAGCTTTCTTCAAGTTCTCCAACATTGCTCTTGGTACTTTTGAGTTTCCTTTCCAGATTTCGAACCATTTTTGATAACCCTTTATAAAAAAAAGATTAAATTATATAATATGGCTTGAATATTATATAGTTATTTTGACAAACATAATATGAAACCATAAATCAAATTAAACAAAGTATTTTTTATTACCTGTGAGATCAGGTCCCGGTAATACATCATCTTGCTCTGTTTTACCAAGTCCTGGCGGCGCATTGATATCACCCGTATGACGAAAAAAATGATATGGTTTAACATGAATCAAATTTGGAGCATAAGACCACACATCCTCCCTGTCATCCATAATACATACCATATTATCACCACATGGAAATAATGCTCTAAAAGCAAATTGAATATAGTTTAACATTGAATGACACGAAAATTTTGACATAATAATAAAATAAAACTTACTTTAAATTAGCTGTTTTAGTTGTAGAATTAAAGCATTCATCTCGTGATAAAATTCTATGACTAAAATACTTTCCATCTCGATCTAAGAACATTGCAATTGTGTGTGCATAATTACGTGCTCCAAATGTGCATATGTGAAGCTCAAAAAATGCTGACATATTTTTTAAAAATTTTTGAGTGCCAGGCCTTAGCCTGGTGTGATACCAAGGAGAATGTTGTCCATATAATTGAAAATGGTACACATCCTAGAAACCCAAGGAGAAATAAATGAATAAAGAATAATTGATACCATGAAATCTTAAGTATAATTTAGAAACAGACCTTTATATTGACAGGAACATTATCGTTTGTAGTATGAATCAGAGTTTGATCCAAGTCAACAAGAAGAACCAATTTTCTATCCTGAAGTAATCGTTCAGAGTCTGCTTTACCTAGCTTTTGGGCCAGCTCATGACTTACTTTCAAATCAGGTACCGAATGCACCATAGCTACAGAGGCTCCAGTAGATTGCATAGTATTGTTTGCAGATTTTCGTAAATCTGCTCCACATTCTCCACACATATCTCTCATCACAGTTGGATGAGTACATTCTTCAATTTCTAAAATTGCCGAACTAAATTTGGAAAAAGATATTTACAATGCAGCTGATAAATTCAAATATACCGCGTAAAATCATGCGCATATGTCACTTACCCAGGGTCAACAATATCCCCTTCCCTGACAACGAGACGCTTAATTTTACCAGCTTTTATCGCTTTCAATCTCTTTTGTTCACTTTTGGCAATATTCACAAAATCGTATAGTAATATTATTTGACCTATTGATATAGTAAAACCTTCCTTAACTTTCCATTTCAGTATTTTTATTGATTTTTCAACACCCGCCGTTACCATCACTGTATTATCCGCCATTTTGGATTAATGGCATATTTTCTCTTTGGCTGTTCACTATTGGGCACAGTAAAGCACGTGACCTTCTCGCAACCAATCAACAAAATCCTTAAACTTGTCAAAATATTATGATAATTTTACTTTATTCCTAGGATTTTGCTCAAAATAATAGATATTCCTTTGATTATGAAATTTTGTATATAATAGGAAAAAATGACTAACGAGTCAGTTATAATCATTTCTGTCAAAATTTTATTAACGTAGAAATTGCGCCAAATTCAAATAATTTTCTATTATTCAAGACTACGTTTTTGTATAAAAGACATTAAATTCAATATATTTTTTAATTTCACAATTAATTGATACAATTATTATATTCATTATAGATACATAGCGCCATTTGGTTCAAACTGCTCAGTATGAAATGACACTACAGTATCTTTGACAATTAGAAATATTTATTATGTGATATAAGCATTCACTAAATACATTTACCAAAAGAGCATTTAATAATCATATATGCATCAAAAATGTCTTTCACAAACCACAGCCCATAAAAAAATTATGAGTATACAACAAACATATATTTCAGTAAATAAACTATAATAAAAAAAACTATTCATATTTTGATTAAAATAGATTACATATGAGCACAGGCACATACATAAATGAGATTAAAACAATACATTTCTAAATATATTCTATGGTACTAGTTATTTTTATCTTGAATAACTTATCACATCATAATGTTGTATCTGTAAAAATAGTGATATCAAATTTTCAGTTTAAAACAATATTCAATTGTGCTGACAAACAATTAAGTTGTTTTCATAAACAACTCATTTAGCAAGCTGATTGACATATATGAACTTCTGATTAAAATGAATAAAAATAGACTCAAACCAAACAAAACTGAAGATACTTAATTAGTACATATTTGAAAACATTAATTTTATATATCCATGTAAAATATATCCGCAGTTCAATGCAGTCAGTTTGTGGGGCACACCCTCACTCTAGATGCATGAGAGACAGGGGCCCCCTGAAGCCTAGCAACAACCACCAGCTTGAGATCCAGCAGGCCCACCAGAACCAGGATGACTTGGATTTGTTGGAGAATGTTGTGGACCAATTTTGATTCCATTTGCCTGGATATATAAAAGAATTATAGAATTATATCAGATTTGATAATGATAAAATACTCAACTATTTTTTTCATACCTCATTATTTATGTCAAAGACTCCCTCTTGAATCTTTTCATAAATCTCTTTTGCAGTATTTATAAAGGCTTCTTCAACATTAGCTGCAGTTTTTGCAGATGTTTCCATAAAAACTAAACCATGCTCCCTAGCAAAGGCCTCACCTTCTTCTTTTTTGACTTCTCTTCGTGAATCCAAATCACTGTAACAATATAAATAAGTATCTAAGAAATAACTTATAATAATTTCATATTTACCTCTTATTTCCAATTAACATGATCACCATATTTGAATTTGAATGTTGTCTAGCATCTTCCAGCCATGTTGTTAAGTGATTGAAAGTTTCTCTTCTGGTTATATCATATACCAGCAAAGCACCAGCTGCTCCTCGATAGTAGGAACGAGTAATTGATCTAAAAAACAATTATTCTAGTTATAGTAATTATTTACCACATTTCCACCAATCACATGAAAATATTACCTGAAGGCTTCCTGACCCGCTGTATCCCAAATTTGAAGTTTTATTTGTTTTCCATCAATAGTTATCATTCGTGCACCAAATTCAACTCCAATTGTGAGATCATGAACAGGCTGAAAACGTTTATCTGTGAACTGTAGAAGGAGGCATGATTTTCCTACACCTGTAATAAGATTAAAAAAAATTAATAGTCAATTTTAGGCTCATATTCAGTTTTCAAAACAGCAGTCGTCAAATATTCATTTAACGGAGAGATATCATGTTTGACAACAGATGTGCAGAAATAATTATTCCACTCCCACAAAGGAAAATCAATAGAACACTCACCCGTATCTCCTATTATTATGTATTTAAACAAATAAGCATAGGACATCGTAGAATACTTTAGATAACTATTATAATTATAAAGATGCAAAATTGAAAAGAATCAAAAGATTTTGTATAATTTATTGCGTTTAAATGTCGTTTCAACCAGCTGTATTTACGTCATATCAAAACTGAATTGAAGCACTTGTCAAAAACAAGAATGAGCTTCAGCAGTGACTCATTGATAAATATTTTTGATATTGGCTAACCTGCATCCAGAGATTCTAAACATTTGGAATTCATGATTAAAATCACAGATAAAAGAAGAGTCATAAAATCATAAAATCTTAAAATCACCTAATTAGTAATGAGCAGATAATACAACTAATATGACGTTATGAAAAATTAAATTTATCAAAGGATATTTATAATATAAATCAATTTTCAAATTTTATTCTAAACAGCACTAACATTAGTTTTTACATCTGCATTCGACACTCGCAAGACATTAATGCTTTCTAATTAGTATTTGATAACAATAACACATCTTGATATTGTATCTCTTTTTCAATAAGAATTGCCTGCCATATAACTCCTGCATATTTAAAAGGTGTTTAATTACGTCCTGAATATGTTGTAAATTAAATGTTTCATTTGGATAATCAAATGCTTGTACTGATATTGCTTAATAAATACATAATAAAAAAAGTTTTTAAAGTATTTAGTCAAAGTCCTATTTACTATAAAATGATTTCATAAAAAAACGAACCATGAACAAGCGATGAATGCATGACTCACTCAGATGCACTTTTTGTCAGTAAAATTTATTTCCATTCTGGCAACACCATTAGTGCAAGTCGTTCTCGCCGTGCTCTGATATTTATCTGTGAAGAAGGTTTGCACGTGCACGATTTGCATTATTCGTTTTTGCTACTTACGGCGTAAATCGAATTGGATACCGTTTTAGTAGGCGGTAAGCTCTTAACAAGTATACGATTGACTTTTAAACTCACCTCGTGTGACTATTCTCTTACATATAAAATATTTATCAACGTTTTAGAGGTGGTCAAAGTAAGGTATGTAAATGAGATTGATAACATTATTATTATATGCAACTTTTACGCAATTCGATTTTCGCATTATGTATGCATAGTTTTTTGAGTACTAGTATAAATTCTGCATTATATTTTCTCTGTTCACTATTAGTTAATTATATTGCAAGAAATGATTAATTGATACTGATTTTGATTACTGTACAGGACAACATGGTTAAAAAGCCAGAGAGTGAGAAGGCTACTGAAGGCAAAAAGCACAAGCCTAAATGCCTTCCAGCAGGAAAATACTGCCTTATCAGTTGTGATATGGATACAACTGGACGAAGGTTAATAGATGAAGTAAGTAGATAATATATACTGATCTAATTTTCCGATGAAACCTTTTTGTAATCCACCACATGAATATTATTAAGCATACCGCACCCCTAATGATGATTCCATTTTTGTTTTAAATCATAATTTTTCAACAGATATTAAATGAATTTAGATTTGATCATATAAGCTTTTGATAATCATATTTAATTCATAAATTTTACCAAGTATTGAAACTTTTTTTTGTTTAGATATGCCATATAGCAGCATACACTCCAAATAGCCAATTTTCCCAATATATCATGCCTTATGCAAATTTAAACCCAAGTGCCAGACGAAGACATAATATTCGTGTTACAACTGATGGCCGTTTTAGAGTTTTGAGAAGCAATATAAACAATAAGGTAAACAAAACACAAAACTGAATCATATGAAAATTTTTATGCAATCTTACATTTATTTTTTTTACAATAGGTTATAAGAACAAAGTCAGAAATATCTGCATTAATAGATTTTTTGAATTGGCTTGAAGAAATCAAGTCAAAGTCAGATGGAGCAGGTGTAATTCTCATATTCCATGAACCTAAGAAAATGGTATCTTACATGCTCTTAGAAGCTCTTCAACGTTACCATTTACTTGGAAAGTTTCATGAAATTGTTAAGGGTTTTGCAAATGGACATGCATTAGCGGAAGAGAAATGTTCAACTACCATGAAGTCTTTTAACCTTAAAGTTTTATCCAGAGTCTTACTAGATCGAGAAGAACAATTCGATAATGCATCAAATAGAGCAAAAATTATTTGGGAAATAGCTCAACATCTTGGTCAAGGTTTGACTGCCATAAATTCTATTTAATTTTTTTTAGTAAAGATTTCATATTCATAGTAATTATTTCAGGTGAACAAAAGAACTTAGCAGCTGGTACTGGAGATCCAAATCGTGTAATATTAGACAACATGGTAGAAGTAGTTCGCCAGTATTCGCATCCTACTTCTGTAGAATTAGGTGAACTAAAAGAACTGCGCAAAGTTGCTGAAAGAAGCAGTTCATTCCAGCCAATATTTAGTGCAGCTAGCAAAATGAATTATCGGGATATTCAGCACATAAATGTTTTAAGATCAATATTGGCTGAAGGCAAATCTGATTATAATACCATGAAAAGTACATATGAAACAGATGGAAAACAAGGCCTAATAAATGAATTGGGTTAGTATCTCATGATGCAATTTAGAATGATTATACTTTTTTGTCTTATCAATTACAAAACTACCAAATACCATTTTTTTTACTGATTACAGCCAAATTGCAAATTACAAGGAAAGATCAACAACATGATTTATTAGAGATATTGGACTCACATTTTGATCCAAAACGTACTGCCACATTCCCCAATACAAAAACGCCAAAAAAACCTAAAAATAGGAAATTAAATAAGACTGTTAGCAGTGATGATAGCGGAGCTGTGTCTCCTGATACAACTACAACAACTTCTCCTTTAAAGAATGCTGCAGATAAAACTGTGAAGACTAATTAATTTTAATGCCAGATAAACTTGATTTTTGATATACATATGTTGGTATGTAGTTATGAATTTAATATACTTTAATTAAACCCATTCCAAAAATCATAATTCATATTTTTTAAATTTGATTTAAGAAATCTTAATGTGTAACTTTATTTTGTTTTTATTTAGAGCTGTAAAGTTTTATTGTACATTTTTAGCTCAAAACTTTTTATAAATTCAGTTTTTGTTAATATCTAGAAGTCATACAGATTATGTTCATATGAATTGTGATTTTATCGGTTTGGATTTACTAAATGGGCATTATTGAATAGTATTATTTTAAATTGTGCCTTATATTCATTAAACTTTTTCTTAATATTTTTTATTTATCTTGCTGAATGTATGAATTTATGAAACACTATATATTTGAAATTACTTAAGAAAATATGAATTGTTAAATTTTTCAATTGAAAATTGATAATTTTGTAATAAGGGAAGACTGCAATTTATTGTGCAATGTAATAAAAGTAAGCATATATATATATATGAAATATATAATTTATATTAAATGAATGTTTTATTATACAAAATTATGAAATATTTTAAACCGTAATACAATCATGCTTGTGCAGATCTTCTGTACCAAAATCTAGCACGGAAGTCATCAGAACATGTAAGAAATGCTGGATGTGTGGGAGAATGAACAATAAATCTAACTGGGCCGTTATGTCCTAATGACATCAATTGTGCTCGAGAGGCATTTCTTGCATTCCAAGCACATAATGATGTAGTAGCTTCATCAGGGAAAAGTACATAATCCTCAGTGTGATTGAATACTGCTTGTGCTGTGTGCTCTTGCTTACCTTAAAAATAAAATAAAATGTTCAATATAAGAACATCATAAATGTGTGAATGCGAATGTATAATTTATCTAATTTACCCGTTGTGCCAGCTCCTGTATAAGCAATTAAACACCTGCTTGTACTTAGTTCCCATAGTTTTACTAGAGAATCTTTACCAGATGATAATAGATACTGTGAATGAACAAATGATATGAATAAATATCAATAAATAATTTTTTCTACATGTGTGAATCTAACCTTTCCATTTCTTGAAAAAGCAATGGAGCAAACTTCTTGACCGTCATGTGCCTTTTGGAATGTATTTACACAGCGACTGCTGACACCATCCCAAAGCTTTATAGTACCATCAGCACTTGCAGAAGCATAAAGCTATAATATATATATTAATTAATATAATACCTGCTATTTATTTAACATTTAAAACTATTATCATTTTAATTACTTTTCCATTAGCTGAATATTTGACATGATTAATTGCATCAGTGTGATGAAAATTTCTGAGATGGCTGACAAAACATTGTGCAGTCTCTATATCATAAAGTCGAACTACAAAATGATTAGTTCCTGCAAGAATATAATCACCTGTCGGATGAAAAGCCAAGCATCTAACTGAACATGAATCCTAAAAATATTACAAATTAACTAATGTTTGAACCTTAATTTGTTATTTTTTTACCATAATTGTCCTGTAAGCTTTTTTAACAGAGGCTTTTGAAATATCAAATAACTTTATAGAATTGTCTTTTGAACCAGATGTAAGAATTTGTTCTTTTGGATGAAATTCTAAGCAAGTTACTTCATCTGTATGATCATATAATGTTCTGATAACTGGATGTCCTTGTGTTTCACGCCCCGGGTCCATTTCATCAGGAGCTGATTTTGCAAGCATTCTATCGACATCTAAAATCTATAACCAACGAAAAAATTTCAAATAATTTAAAAAAGTTTATTTCAAATAAAAATAGTTGAAATATGTGAATATTTTACCTTTATACTCGCATCAACGCTTCCAGTGGCTACCAATTGACCATCGAAACTGAAGGAACCAGCTCTACAGGCTTGTTTATGAGATGTTACATAAGCAGTCTCATAACTAGCTGGCTCAGCGGCAAGTGTGGAACCTTCAGTCTCAAATTCTAAGTCTAATCCACCACCATTGTTATCATTGAGTAATGCTTTCTCTTTGCGATCTGGTTCTGCAGCCAATCCTGATATCATTATATTCAGGAGTTTATCACTTGGTGGACATGGGGGATCAGGGAGAACTAATGTTGATAAAGATACAGCAATGTTCTGATGACCATCATAAAATAGTTGGCTAAAATAAATTAATAATGCATTTATGAAATAACTCTAGCATTGTTGATATAAATTTGTAAACTATCTAACCTTATCATCAATCTATAAAGTAATTCTCTATTTTTGATAACATTTTTGGGATCGGGTACTTCAAAATCCTTCATTGCTAAGCAATAATTATTAATTATTATTAATAATCCTACAGAAATTGATGAGCTTTCTTAACCTAAATCACGAAATTAATATTCAAAAATTTATTTCTATGTGGTTATAATGAAAGTAAAAGTTATTTTATTTTGGGTCAATACATTTATATATAATTACAAATTAAAGTAATCTAGTAATCTGAAAATTAATAACTACTAAATTCACTTGTTTCCATAAACTGTCAACATATTATTATTTTTTAAATGATTGCAATGACCTGAACTTGGTATAAAGCAAAATCCAAACTTAACAAAAAAAAAGTATTATTTACAAACAAAACCAATGACATTTTCAAGATTAGCCGTGTTGGTGCGCAAAATATCTTCCGTGAATTTATATGACAAAGTAATTAAAATGTCACTAATAAATAATAGGTATTTTAAAAATGAATTAGATGATTATAAGAGTGGCGCAGTTAAAATAGACGAGGGTGTCATCAAACACCAAATTCAGAATATCGTCGAAGATATTTTAATCCAACAACCAGCAAATTACCGGAATTGTCGAGGCGGTAAGTTCATTTCATTTCACGAATATTCTTGATTTTGCTCTGAGTAGAAGATAGATAAGATTTTTCATATGAATAAATACCGACTTGTAATAAGTTCAACACTTAATTACTAAATGTTTTGCTAACAGGATATTTTAATAGTTAAGCGTACTATCTCACTACTTGTAAGACTAATTTAGAAGACTGATTCTTTTAGGTCTTTATGTGGGTGATGCTGGTATAGCATACATGCTATATTATTTAATCAAGTCAAATTTATTTCCTGAATCTAATGAAAAGTTCTATCAACAAGCCCTACAATATATTGAATCTTCAAATACATATTTAAAAAAGAAACATTCTGAGGATGATATTGGATTTCTTCTTGGCAGTACGGGGGTGCATGCAGTTACAGCTGCTGTATATGATTTAGATATTGAACGCAAATCACTTACAAAAGATTATGCTAAGAAATTTTTGCAGGCTGCAGAGTTTGTGAAAAATACACAATGGGATGAGGCGAGTAAGATAATTCATCTTAATAATATTTGCAAATTATATTAACATTTTTTTTAGGTCCTTGTGGGAAGAGCTGGTTATTTGAGTGGTGCTTTATGGATAAATAAAGTTTTATCGCAACCTGCTATTTCTAGTAATACCTTATATTCAATATGTGATAAAATGGTTCAGTCTGGTAGACAATATGCTGCTCAAAATAGTAGTCCTTGTCCTTTGATGTACTCTTATCATGGCAGTGAATATCTTGGTAAATATTAATATTATATTTGCAAAAATTAATTTTTTTTGAAAAGATTCATATTAATATATGTATATTAAACTATGTAATATTATGGAAATATATGCTTCAAATATTTGAGATTTATGTTTTCTACAACAAAGTTTATAAATCTAAATCCTTTTTTTCTTTTAAGGTGCAGCCCATGGTTTGAGTGCTATTTTACAAATGCTTCTGTCAGCGCCTGGTTATTTGGACAAACATCCCCAAGCCATGAAAGAAGTGAAAGAAAGTGTTGACTATATGCTTTCTGTTCAAAATTCTGAAGGAAATTTTCCATGTACTTTAGATGAAGTGGGATATAAGCGACCAGAAAACAAAGAATTAGTGCATTGGTGTCATGGTGGTCCAGGAGTAGTTTATCTCATGGCTAAAGCTTACTTGACCTATAAAGATGACAAATATCTTCTGTCATGCTTGAAAACTGGAGACCTTGTTTGGAATAAAGGTATTTTTACTCCAATAAAATATATTTTTTAAATTCATTTTGGATTTTTTATATACTATTATTATTATAACTTGTGCTTAGGGTTACTTCGTAAAGGACCTGGTATTTGCCATGGAGTAGCTGGTAGCGGTTATGTATTTCTGCTTTTATACAGATTAACTGGAGATCAAAAGCATTTGCATAGAGCAAATAAAATGGCTGAGTTTATGAGATCTGAGCATTTTAGAGCAAAGGCAAGGACGCCTGATAGTCCTTATTCACTCTATGAAGGAACTGCTGGTACAGTTTGTTTTCTAATTGATTTGATTAAGAAGGAAAACGCCAGTTTTCCATTTTTGGATGTATTCTCGGATTCTGGATCTGGCAATCATTAATTTAACAAAAAACTTGATAACGGTTTTGGACAGAATATTTTGCTTTAAATTTGTGTGAGTTTGTATTATAAAAGAAATAACTTGTAAAATTGTTGAATAGAATATATTACTTTGTTTTGATTAGAAACTAAATGTTTCATAACATTTTATTGTTAAGACGAATTAGTCTTATGTGCATTATCCTACAAATGACATATAAAAGCTTTATGAACAGTTTTTTCAAATATTCTTATATACCATAGAAAAGAAATTAAATTAAATAAATTATTTTAGAAGTAATACTCTTAAATGTATAATAATTATCTAATAGATACTAAAAATATGACTAAATTAATGTAAATGCAATGTTGTTTTATTAGGTTTAATTAAAATATTACATATTTTAAGTGACCATAATACTACAAACAAAGTATCCACTAATAATAATTGATATTATTAATCTTGATATACTCCATACACAGAAACTGAACAAAACATTGACATATTCTCAAACAGATAATTGCACTAGAATGAAATAATTAAATATCAGTAATATTAATTACAACTAATAATTAATTTGTTTTTGAGTCAACCTGTGAATCTCTTTCAGCATCCCAAATAGCATAACTGCGGCTTTGAATCCCTTGCATTTTCTTCTGTCCAATGATTATGAATATGACTATCCTATAACTAAACAAAATATTAAAATTTTAGGTGAAGAAAAAACTGATTGGAACATTTATAAATTCATCTAAGTAACATACCGGTCATAATTTTCACGTTTTAGTCGTCTGCGTATTTCTCTACCAATTACTTTAATATATCCGAGTGAATCTTTTGGGTCATATACAGCATCTTCGAGGGCATCATCAACCACTGTTTGCGTTACTTTATATGCTTTTTCCGCATTAAAAGGATTTTGTGAATCTAAACGGTATGTAGGAAGAAATTTACGAACCTGTGAATAGCAGAAACCTATTATGAATTCGTAGGTTTATTTATTTTTTGAAATTGCCGCCGTCTGTGTGCAGCCTTCTATGATTCTGCTGACCTGCTAATCTACAGCTGTCAAATTTTTGTGTCTGTGTTCCATCGCTTTGATGTGAAGTCAGTTTAAATGCATATTTTAAGAAAATTTCATCATAATTTGGCGTATACGTTATTGATTTGATATATTTTTTTATTGCGTTATGTACCTGAATGTTTTTTATAATTACGGGTTTAAGAGGAGGGCTGTGATAACACGCTATTGTTTTAGTTCCATAAGCATTTGTAAGTTTTGCACGAGATTTGGTAAAAATGGATGAACGAATTTCTGATGAGATTGAAGCTTTGGAAGCTATTTTAATGAATGACGTCACTATACAATATAATAAGGAAACGAATTATCCAGATATGATAGAGACTGTTGTCTTTCCTTCCACAATGGAAGATGCCCAACAACAATATGTTTGCATCACGCTGCAAGTATGGATAACCCCTTCTTATCCAGATTGTGCACCTGTCATCAAGCTGAAAAATCCTAGAGGATTAGATGATAATATGATCAATAGGATTCAAAAAGAAGTTGATAAGAAAATGAACCAGTGTTTAGGGCAACCTGTGGTATTTGAACTTATAGATGTGATTCGAGAGCATTTGACAGATTCTAATTTACCCTCTGGACAATGTGTGATATGTTTATATGGATTTCAAGAAGGAGATTTATTTACTAAGACCACATGTTATCACTACTTTCACAGTCATTGTTTAGCATGTCATTTGGTTGCTGGAGAAAAGTACCATAAAGAAGAGCAAGAAAAACTCCCAGCGTGGCAAAGGCAACAAAATGCAGGTTTCAAAGCTCTTTGCCCAGTTTGCCGAGAACAAATTGATTGTGATCTTGAAGTATTGTCATTAGCTACACCGCCAGTGGAAGTAGAACAAGCTCAAAATTTTGAATTAACTGCCGAATTACGTGCTTTACAAACAAAAATGTCTGAGCTGTATTTACACCAGCAAATGAAAGGAGGCATTATTGATATTGAAGCAGAACAAAATAAACTATTATTAACAACTGCCAACTCTCAAGACGAAGATGAGAATAATCAAATTTCAATAGAATGTGGAGCAGTTTCACAACAAAGTACAGATACTCAAAATAATTTAAAAGTAGTGCAGAATGCAAATGCAAATGTAACAAATTCGTCTGTTAAACAACAGCAAGGTACTGAAGAAGCTAATCAGCAAGCAAAGCAAAATGATATACAAAAGAATCATAATAAAAATATCTATAAAGGAGGACATTATAAAAATTATCAAAGAGGTGGCTATAGAGGACGTGGAGGACATCATTCCAGGCGAATGCAGAATCGAACAAATAGTGATACTACTAACGGGGATAGATGAAGATGGCTTACTCTTTTAGTAAAGTATATGTATCAATGTGAAGCGATAAAGAAATATATCAAGTCATTATAATAAGTACTAATTCGATAATATATTAATGATAATTATTACGATTGTTTTATTTTCTTATTTAAACTATAATATAATAAATATCACTTTCATATGTCCATAGAACAAACATAAATGAACAATTATATGGATTGAGAATTTATTACTATGTACTATATTACTATTTACTATTCATTGAGATATTTTAAATGTATATACATCAATTTTAAGATTTTTCTTTTTACTTACTTTAACTTTAAATATTTCCTGATTAGTACCGGCTTCCAAAATCTGAACGCTGGTGATAGGCACAAGCTTTTTTGATATGCTGGAATACGATGGCTTGACAGTATCAGTCTGGAATTAATAAGAATTAGCTGAAATGTTTATTAGATTAAGTAAATTTATATGTTTCATTAGAATGATGATACCGCTGATCTAGACAACATACACACTGCACATACTATTTATACAGCACATATTATTTATATATGTATATATATTATAATATAATTTATAATTATATATAATATATTTGTAATTATAATTTATATATATATATATATATATATAACTTACTCCTCCTTGGCTTGCTGTAGATTTTCTTTCCTGTTTTATTACGATTGAAACTCGGTCCTTTTGAGTGTCTCTGTGTGGAAAAAAAACTAATGAAAACTGAAAGCACAATTGTGTTCTTCATTTTATAAAACATTTTTTTAATATTTGTTGTATGTATTTTTGGTTATTAATTTTTACTAGATGCATTTTTCTCAAATTTATTCATATTAATGATAAAACGAGGTTTTGTTTACTATTGTTTTCGAAAATCTATTATCTTATGCTCTTCCAACCAAAAATATGTGAAAGTAGACGCTTGAAATAAAATCCTCAATAGAAGGAATCTCAATAGTTTTTATTTGCTGATGAAATAAAGATAATTCAACACTACAATCTCTGTATTTCTCACGGTATTCCGCTTATTTTAATTTTCGTTTACTATTAGATTATATTGCCCATTCTGTTGGCATTGTTAATTATTCTAATCAGAGTAATCTTTATAGTAAACGGGGAGCAAACGAACACTTTCAGAAAGTATACTAGCGTATCGGAGTTCAGGTGCGATTTATTTGAATAAATTAAATAAATGTATTTAAATGAATACTCACAACTTGCCAGAAGCGCCAGGATCTATAAAAATAGTTACATGGTTAAAAAAACAAATATAATTGTACATTCATATGTTAATACATAATATACACAGATATTAAATTATTATAATAGCAATATTATAATATACCTATTATAATCTTGTATAATAGTGTTAAACAGTTAAATATACAATTTTAATTAAGTATAATCGTTTTGGTTTTAAATTAATTCAGTAAACTCTTGACTATGATACTGGCGCAAAATAGCTAGTAACGAAAGTTTTTTATTCAATGAAGTTCATTTTATTTAATCCATAAGAATTCTGATAACTGTAATTTAACATTGTTTATAGAAAACATTTATTATTAAAAAAAAAACATTCTGAAAGGACGTTAAATCTAAACGAATGTTGCTCGTAAAAATATGCGTGAATGGTGCAAAAGATGCCCATTTGCCTTATTTTTTCATGAGAAATTATTTTAGATGGCAATACTATTTTACTATTTATATATTCACAATTTTATAATTGCGTTCCTAATTATTTTTTGTCGATGATATAAGAAGATATAATTTTTTATTTTTTAAATTTACAGATGATTTTTTATATAATTTTTCTTACCCTGCTTGTCGCCATCCTTCGTTTCTGGAGCTTCAGACATTGTTGTTCACAAAAATAATATTTATTTCCAGAATTTCTTAAAACTTCCTTCCTTTCTGCAAATGAGTCAAATTATTAATCAGAAAAATAATTCACAAAATATGTACGATGTAATGTAAGTACCTATCTTACATTAGTTTAGAATCTATTATAAAGTTGATTTGTTTAAATGGAAATTTTCAAACCTTAACAAATGAATCGTTGGTCATTTGTCATAAACTTTGTGCAACATTGATAATTTTTTTTAGCATTTAAAAAAATATCATATATTTTTCAAAATTATGTCAAGATTTTCTTTTAATTGAACGAAAATAGTTTAAACAGTTTTTTTTACTAGTAAATTAACTTATAACTTAACATTTTTTAAAGTCTTATTTTGTCAAGAATAATGCTAGTAATGGTTGTTGTAGATTTTTTTCAGATTTAAATAATGATTTAAATAGATCATTTCAAATTGCTCTGGCAACTGACTGGAAATATTTAGAAATAGGTTAATGATCCATGCATAATTTCTAAAAAAGTCTTTGATTTGTTTCTTCTAAAATTCAAAATACTTTTTATTAAAATTAATGAATTGTTTTAACAAAAAGCCTTCTTTGCATAAAGGATATAATATTAATAGTATAAATTATTAATATAACACGGAATACTAAAATATTATTTTATTAAAATATCAAATATATATTTATTCAAAAAATATTTTTTTCAATTTTTATTGGGTTTTACAATATGTTCCTTAATGATTATATTAATATTTAGAGTTAAGTAATGACAAAACAAATAATACGTATTGTTCATTATTTAATTAAGGCGATTAAGTCTTTTGGGAGTTAGGCAATTAATTTGATTTTCGTACAGTTTTTCTTTAAAGAATAACTAATAATGTCATAGTCAAGTCTCTAATATCGCATTGATAATAAAAAGAGAATAGTTCAAAAACCTTTGATTTTCTCACCATGTAGATGATGATAAATTGATGAAGAAATCTCATGCAAATCTAACACGGAAACGCTACACGATTAAATAAAATAGAACTGCAGATTTGCTTTCTTATGTGCAGAAAGTAAATAAATTGACAATAAACTATTTTGCACTAATGCACTTCACCATTGGATTTACATATTATGTAATAAAAAAAAGTAATATATAAACTTTGAAGAGCAATCACTAGTCGACATTCTATAAGCTGTTTCTACAATGCAATAATATTCTAAATAATTTTCTATTTTTCTTCATCTAACCCAATGGTTGTCTTATTGTAATTGTGATTATATTTTCAATTTTTATTACAGTTTTCATTTTATTTTTATTTCAACTTTTTTAATTTATATTCAATTCATTGTATTTTTTTTGCGTATATCAATTTTGTAAATAAGACATTATAGTCTTGATTAACAAAAATAAATCATAACAAAAAAATTTTTCAATTTTCTTGCTCTGTGCCCGAAAACTAACCTTTTATGAACTATATTTTTATTTGGAAGTATAATTACTTATAGTATACTTATTTTCTTATAATTTATTTTCTGTGCTGGATTACCCCATAGGCCCGTGAGACCCGGGCCTAGGGCGGCACAATATGGGGGGCGCCAAATTTTTCCGATTTTTTTTGGATTGATCCGAAGGATTGATCTTGATCTAGATAATTCTCTATGAAATAGAATGTTATTCGTTTTCTAATCAAACTTATTCAAGGGCGCCTCATTAATATTTTTAGTGATGTATCATGTTTAAAATAAAAATTATCAAATTAATAAGCTTTTTTGTGAGAAATAAAATAAAATAAAATTCGGAGATACAGAGCTAAATGTTTAAAAATTGCAGTTTTTAAGAGAACTAAGCGTGCGATTTAGATGATTCAAAGAACTTTCTGCTTGTTTCAACAAAATAATTGCTTTTGGAAAAAAAAATTTGTTTCTATTTTTTTTTCAAAAAATATTTTTGTAATTTTGGATTAAAAATTAAAAAAATTACCCAGGCTAAGCACAGTCTAAGCGCCAATCTGGTACTACTATGTTTGAAAAATGTGAAAATGCCGTCCAGCTAAGCATAGTATAAGTGAAAATGTCGCACAGAATTATTTGCAAATGCGTTTAGACTGTGACCATACGGGAGCACTTTTTCAATTTTGTGCAAATTTAGCAACTATTTTTTTGAAATTGAATTCGAAAAGAAATGACGATTGTTAATGTTCTGCAGATAAATTGATTTATGATTTACATTTGATTTGCTCAGATATAACAAGATGTAACAAAAATAATGAAAGTTACAGTATCTGTAATATTTGAAAACCGTTTAAAATTTCTCGAATATTCCATTACGGTACGGAAAGTTCCAGCAATTTGCCTTAAGGCACGATGCCATACACCACTAGTTTTATTTTACAATTATATATAAAAACGCACAAATTAATAAAACGCAAATACAAATAAAAACGTATTCAAACGTATACAAATATATGAATCAAACAGAACTAGATGCAAATATTAGCAGTAATAATTTCGACCATCTCGCGACGAAGGTTGAATTTTGAATGATTGTGGGGTACAATAAACTTTTTGTATTGCACCCTCTATGGTTCCGAACCCGAAACTATTCAATTAGATAACAATTTTTGAATATTAGTATCATCTGGTAACAATTCATAGTTTTGTCCCTTTCTGACCCCAATAAAAGAGGTTCGCAATAGCAACTAAAATCATTCTGTATTTGGACCTCTCGGTCGACACTACGGTCAGTGGTAAGTCTTTTAAAAAATATTTATGTATTATGTAATCATTTCGTGCATTCAGTTTCAAATACGTGTCATGGAACTTGTGTTTTGACTTGATTTTCTGTTGAATTATAATTATAAGAAAGTAAATAAATTGAAGTAAAAATTCGTCTCTTTAATATTAAACGTTTTGCGTTACATTTTCTAATTCAAAATATTTGTGCTGAAGTGTCGCCTCAGTGTTTATTGTTGTGAAAATATTTAATTTTAGCCTTTGAGTTAACATAAATAATTCAATGCAATCTCTAGATTATTAAATTTAAATATAATTAAATAATATTAAATTTTTATATAAATGTTATGTTTCAAATATTTACGATTGACTACATTTATTTTGTTTCAGATTTCATACAGTGTTTTGCGCAGTGGCGGATTGCTTTAGGGATTCATTGTGCATGAATTTTTTTTTATTCAATCACATGGACAATTTTTAATTATTTTTTATAATTTTGTTAAATCATAATTTTGTTAAATTATAATGTTGAGTTATTTGCGTCCACATTTTAATTTTTTTTTGTTCGTGCGAGGACTTATTCGTAATTTTAATATCGTTTGAAACAATTTCCGCGTTTAAATGTGTTCCTGTCGCCTACCCCCCACGGCAGGTTCTAGTAATTCGCGTTTCGTTAATAAATTTTTTTTTTCATTCGGTGTGTGGATCCTTGCGATGTTTTTCCCAGAAGCAGCGCAACCCCATACATTTTAATTTCTAATTAGTATTACAATTACTCTCTATTACTACTCTCTATTAGTAGTACAATGTTTAATTTTTTATTTTATTAGTCGGAATTATTTTATCAGTAGCATGGATGTAAATAACTCGTTTAAAAATCTGAAAACTTTGTTAAATAAATTACTTGTTTTTATTTTGACTGATTTTTCTGCTGCAATGCGATGAATATGTTTTAATTAAATAATTTAAATTTTTTGTGATTGCACAATAAGTCTCCTAAACGGAGATATGTTGAAGACGTACTGTTTGCGGTTAAAGAAAAAAGGTAAGATGATACAAAACCCTAAATTATGTAAAAAAAAATAACAAAATTGACATTTATTTTAGTATAGATGGGCCTCGACTAAAGATACCAGGGGGTTGAGTACTACAACGAACAGGAGAACATGTGTACCGATATGATATACCAGAGCACTGGAATAAATACGAGCAGGCTACCATAGATAAACAAGTATAATGCAGGCTACCATATTCAGGGTTGCAGAATTAATTTATCACCGCGACGGCAAGCATCAGGACTGCTAGGAGATTGTGGTGAACTAAAAAGGTTGAAGGTACCCCTTTTGAGGTGCAATGACTGCTACTTGGTACATCTTAGCATTGCGTTTACCAATATACAGGGTGTACCTTGGCGCTCCAATCTGACTTTAATAAGAACCGGTAATTATCTGTAGAGTGCGTTACTAACTACACGAATGAAACAGAATCTATACTTATTAATTTATTTAATGTTACCTAGTTGTGTTCGTCGTAGGTGCCAAGATATGACTGTATTTTTGTAGTCATGTCTTAAACCTAAATTCTGATATGCTATTGTTTTGGTTGATCATAAAGCTTAAAATTATAGATGTGTATGATACAGCGTGATCACAAAGTAAATCGCTTACAATCGGAGAACTTTCACTTTTTCTGGATTGGGTGTTCTTCGCCCATGGAACAACACACGCACCACTATACACTAACTGCCTCGAGGGCTTGTGTACTTCCGACTCGATTGACTACCTCAGAGGACTGATACTTAAAAAGTGATTGCGTCTTTGTAACGACAGCATGCAATGTTTCCAAAGGGTTGCACAACCTTTAGTGCAAACTACATCCGCCGCCCGCCTATATGGTTCCTGTCGTATGTGGTCCAGAATCGCGATAAAGACTACATACATCATTTCCAAGGAGTTCCTAAACTAAATCCTCACCTGCCTATAAGGCTCCTATCGTATGAGGTCCGGAGTCGCGATCGTTTTTTAGTATCAGTCCTCTCAGGTGGTCAATCCAATACGGAGGACACAAGTTAGTGCATTAGTGATGGTTGTGATGTTGTGCCAGGGAAAAAGAACACGATCTAGAAAAATCCGATCGAGTTTTCCGATTTTAAGCTTTCCCCTGCGTAATTACGCCGTTCTATACATTATTAATCATTTCTAGCTTTATCATTACCCCATCGTTAGTACATTCGAATTTAGGCTTAATGCATCACTATACATAAGTGCGGTCAAGCTCTCGGATCTGTAAACATAGCTCGGTAACAATCAATAAGTTGGTAAGTAGATTCTGTTTTAATTGTGTAGTTAGTTAAAATCTCCACTGGTAACTGCAGGTTTTGTTGAATCGAATTAGGGCGCTAAGGTAGACCCTTCATATTAGGGAGTGAGATGCTAAACATACCAAATAGCAATCTTTACACTCTAACAAGAATATCCTTAACCCTTTCAGTTCACCTCAATATGGATACCTACAGGTTTTCTCATATTCATAAGTTAATATTAAGTAGTTAGACCTTAATTAGATATAAGTATAAAATGTTTTTATTTTTGTTACCGGGGCCCCGTTTGTATGTTTGCCCCTATTTTTAGGGGCACTTGTGTTTTTTTTTATGTCATTTCAGATGTCTTTCCAAGAAAATTGCTTATTAAGTGAGTACCAAGAACTACTTCCACAACCCATAGGAGAAATTGGCCAGACTAATTGATGTATCAAGACATAAAAAATATTGGCATACTGCTAAGTAATATGTATACTTTTTTTTTATTTCAGGGTTAAAGAATTAATTTCTTTTCGCACCACAAAGCACCAGGACTTCCAAATAACTGCCAGGAGGGAGGATATGCATATGTAGAGATTTTTATCGTATTATTGTTAATTAGACCTTAGTTATAACCATATGTATAAATCTTTTTTCTTTATATTTTTAAACCACTTTTTATTTCAGGCTTACGGAATCAATTTCTTTTCGCACCACAAAGCACCAAGACTTCTAAATAACTGCCAGGAGGATACGCATATTTAAAGGTTTTTATCCTATTGTTGTTAATTTGATCTTCTTATTAATTATAACCATATATTCTTTTATTAATATAACCGGGGCCCCGTTTATTTGTTTGTCCCTATTTTTAGGGGCATTTGTGTTTTTTTTTTTCATTTCAGGTGTCATTCAAAGAAGACATTGTATTGTATGTCTATATGTTTTACTCAGAGACCACTACCGAATTAAAGATTATGTGCAAGTGGGTACCAACAATGACTTCTACATCCCATACGAATAAATGTAATGAAATTCTATGTTTACCTCTTTTTAGGTCTTGCACGAGATTTAGCAGAAAATATCAACTCAAAACCAACTAGCAGCACTACTACCTGAACTACCGCCTACAACTGAATTGGATGATATGACATAATTGAAAGGAAAATTAACTGTGAGATAAGACTTTCTATTATTATAGTAGTATTTAATTAAATATTTAAGTAGTTAAGGGACGTATTGACATTAAAATCTTCGGTCGTACCTTTTTTGGGGTTGTTCGCGTACTTTTATTCAGAGCTCAAAAGGGTGGCGTCATGAAAGAACCTCTCTTATATTTTTCGCGCTCTTCTTTACATTAATTAATTAATTATCATTTGTCCTTAAACTTCATAGGCTGGGAACCTATGAAGTTTTTTTCCAAGTGTTTACATGGTGGATCTGGGGGGTACATCATGTAGATGCTCTTTTTTTTATAAATTTACAATCACCGCTAAAATATTAAAGTACACATTTTAAATTGATTTTTTTCTTTACCACGAGAAGTTCTTTCATTTTTAAAAACCGAAATTTTTGGGTACATTAGGTCATTTCGCGGTGGTTCTTCTTTTCGCGATATATTCGGGTCAGTTAGGTATAATTAGTTTGTAAGTTAGTTTAAGTGGATTAGGGCTGCACAAATCGATACTTAGTAGTATTTACATTATATCCATTTCCATCTGAAATGTTAGAAACGTAAATATGAATAGAAGTATCTATTTCTGTGGCGACACCACATTAAAAAAAACGCGCCTGGCAACTTCACCTCATGGGTGGCGTGGAAGAAAGTTGCAACCTAATTAAGTACATATAATTATGAAAATTAAAATATATAAATAATTATGTTAATTAATAAACAAATGTGTCAATATATGTGTGCGCATCACTGATAATTAACTAATATCGAAATATCTTAATATAAAACTTTTGCAAAATAATCTTTGCTTTTTAATATGTGGTTAATGTTATTTTTGAATTTTTTTTCAGAACTTCATAAAAAATTATTAGATGCTTTCAGAAAGAATATTGGCAATAATTATTAATTTTGAAATAGTTGAAAAAATACTATAAATACTACAATGCGAAGAGTTGTATGGTTTTTGATAAAATATATTTTATCTCTTTGCATTGTAGTATTTTTTCAACCTCTAATTCAAAATCAATAACTATTATTCTTTTTAAAAGCATCTAATAATTCTTTAGTATATGTGAGATTTGAAACTTTAGTCAGAATTAAAAATAAAATTTGAATTATTTTCGATATACACAAAAAAAAATTTTTTAAAAAAAATTGAAAAAAAAATGTTGAAACAATTTTTTTTTTCAAAATTACTTATTTTGTTAAAATAAGTAGAAAGTTCTTTGAATCATTCAAATCGGACGCTTCAAAAACTGCCATTTTTTGCACATTTAGCTGGGTATCTCCGTAACTGCTGGACCTGCCTTTGCCGAAAGCTAATTACCACTTCTCCCCATCATTACAAATTGAATGTTTTGTAGATCTGTCTATTTTTTTTTTAAATTTGAAAACATTTATATATTGAAAAGTGGGAATGGATATCACTACTGCTTATTACAAAAATACTAATAGGTGATAAATATTTACTACCGATTGTTACAACTTTAATATAATATTATACTATAAAGATTTCTATGATAAAATCTTATTGATTTCCAGTCTAAATTTGAAGATCAACGTTGGAATTTTTATCGATTTAATTATACCTGCAAAATTGTTCAAAGAAAAAATTGCACGAAAGATCAAATTATGTAGTATATTAGTATGAGTTTTCTTAGATTTTTGGAAGGTTTGATATTCACTGGTTCATTTTAATCATATCGAACATATCTAATACCTTGATAATTGAAGTTTTTATTAGTACCGACTTTTTTAGTAGAATGTGATATGCATTGCTTGATTTAAAAAATAAAATATAATTGTAATAAATAAATGAATAAATAAATAAATAAATAAATTGTGATTATAAAGGAGAAGAAGAGTGATTTTAAAAATAAATTATAAATTTTGACTTTTATAAAAACAGTGATTTTAGCATTACAAATCTACAACAAAAGTAATTTTCTATAAATTAACAATTTAATACATAATTGATTTCTACTCGTGGTGAAGAGTTATTGAATATTTTTTTATATTTCTTAGCTTAACTAAAGTTTTAAGACACTTACAATATTATTATTAAAATAAAAATAGGATATAAAAATATATTTTTGCATTCTATTATAAGACGTTTTTTATTAAAGTTTTATTATATTGTGATTGTATTGCATACATCATTTTTATTTTCATATATGTGAAAATGTTTAACATTTTTTTTTATTTTCTTATAAATTACAATCTGTCTAAATAGAAAGACATTGAGTAACTAGTTTGACAAATAACATAGAACTTTAAAAGGAAAATCCAGTGGTTCACCTTTTATTAATGCACTAAATTATATATTAATTAAATTTTGGTATTTGAAATAATTAGTTCTAAATTTTATTAACATTTTAGTTATATTTACACATTTTTGTTTTTTAAAGACATTACTGATTATTTGGAAATTCCTTTAGTGGCTTATTAATAAAAAGAAAAATAAAGTAATTTTTTTTTCTATTTATATCAGCTTATATAAAGTTTTAATTAATTATTTATATATTTTATTATAATCATGTGTATATACCAGAACATTTGGAAAAGGAATCACGCCATAATGATGCCACAGTTTTTATATACAGGTCTCGATGTCATATTTCTTAAACTTTGCTTAATTAATAGATGAAATATATATATATATATATATATATATATTTATATATATATATATATATATGTATTTATATTTATATTTAATATGTAAATATATTAAAGTATGAGCAATATATTTCTCGTGGACTCAGGTGTATAACTGTATCTGAAAGTTACATTTTACTTTTCCGTTAAGTTTGTGTTAATTTGAATCGAAACAAATTAAAAAACTTTATAGATAGATTTTTTTATTAGCTGTTGGGCTGAAACTTCTCCTTACTTCATATTTTTAGATGGTAACCCAATAGTTAATCCGTTCATATTTGACTATTTTATTATTAGAATTTTTCTAACAGGGCTGACATTTTTTATTGATGCAGCAATGCCAGACTAAGTGCAATTTTTGCTTGGAAACATATTGCTAGTTATCGATAGTTATAAGTAATAATTAAAACTAACAATAGAAAATAAAATATTGAAGGTACACTGGATTAGAATTTAATATTTGCACAACCTTATTCAATTAATTCCAGGTACTTGGATGATATCTTTAAAATAATCAACCAATCGAATTTACTCAATCACATATAGTTAAAAACTTCTATTAAAAATTATTTAAGAATTTTAATATATGGGTTGTGAGATGTTTTGTACTAGTATTAAATTGAACTTACATATTATCAGAAATATTATCATTTATATTGATTTTATAAGAGTGTGAAACCGTTTATGTCATTAGGAAAACCTATGAAATCAAATTATGAATCAAAACCATTTTCGAATAGTACATTATTTACGTGGTTTTCTCTACATTATTATTATAGAATAAAATATTTTTTTATAAAGAGCATGGGCTACTGTGTAGTTTAGTGGTTAGAGGTATGAAATTTCAGATTGAGCAGAGGTTCAAGGTTTAATACCTACCTCTGGCAACCTGATGCTAAGCAGCAGTAAAAAATTGATTAATATTTTAAAAATTTTAATAATTAAAATTTATCTCATATAGATAAGACAACTGTTCAGATAAAAATAAGTCAAATCAACCATCACACCCTCAAGTTCTGACTGATGATCGCTGTTCAAATAATTAATTAAAAAATTAGGACTGTAAAATTTGTTTACTCAATACATGTGCTACAACACCAAATTTACTATACCAAATAAATGTAGATTAAATACTAAAACGTAATATGATATTCTTATTTTAGATGCACTATTCATGAAGGGAGAATTAGTTTCTTGAAATCTAGCAAAATCAGTTCAAAGTTTGATTCAATTATCCCATATGATTTCCACAACCGTTGTTATTGCAATTAATGGTAGTTTCATGAATACTCAGACTGGATTACTGGTATTTTATCCTTGGTTCGTAGTTAATTGAAATCAAAGAATCTAATTTAATTTTACATTTTCATCGTATAGTTCATCTTCATATTAACTCGTGTTCTACGCGGAGTTATGTAAGCAATCGAGATATGGAATTCATAATACGGAGCATTAAGTCCATTTGATAGTGAAGGACTTCATACCTACTAGAATCTTTATATTTAAGGTGAGGCTTGTAAAACTGTGTAAAAATTTTCTGTATTATACAATCTTCAATCTTTTATACTACAACAATTTTTAATAGCTTAGAAACACAAATTGATTTATGTTTAATATTTAATATTATTAGTAATAGAATTAATCAAATAGTAATTTTAAATATTATTAGTAAATAATAATAAGTAAGATTTATTAAATTAAAGGTTTAAATTCTATTTTAGGGTTGATGATAGAATGAAATGTTGGTGTTTAAGTATATTTGTTATTGAATATGATTATAAAAACTATAATATTTGTGCACAATTTCTTACAATCTTATAGTACATATTTTTCTTGAATATCAAATTTTTTTTTAATTTTATTTTCATTCTGCAATCTATAAAAATAATTATATTTAGCAGAGAATGCTGACAAGTGTTTACAATTGATTGTTTACAAATTAGTAGATACGCCCAGTAGTGTATCTACTATAGTTAATATATATAAAAAAAAAAAATGTTTAAATTGCTCTTTTTAGCAGTACCCCAAAGTTGTAATCCGTAGGTCCACACGGGTTTGATCACAGCCTTATATATAAGTAATTTGTTGTAAGTTGATAATTCTGATTGCCTTTGTTTTCATATATTCATAACTATCAAACTAATAGTGATAGTGTATCTAAAATTTCTTTTTTTTCTGAAAGTGCAGCAGGTGCTGTTTCTCAGTGTGGGAAAATCATTAGTATAAATAAGGTAAAGAAACGGCCCCAAAACACTGCCCTGGGGGACTCTTGCTTTCATTAATTTCGGTTCACTTGTAGTATCACCGAACTTAGACTGAGTAAGGTAGGACTCGAAAAACATCTTGTATGTTTGAAATAAATTTCCGATTTATTATATATCTAAACATTTGGATATTTTTTGGTTTTGCTCCAAAATATATGTATATTCTTTTACCATTTTAAATAGAAAAGTATACTTAGTTTTTGAAAATTAGAAAAAAATGAAAAAGTAAAAAAAACAATAATTCATCAGATTCAACTAATTTAATCGATATTCAAGTGGTGATATATAATTGATACGTCTTAAATTGAAAAATCTTAAAATAAATAAAAGATACTAGTAATCAGATAAATTAAAAAAAATATAAGCAATTCATGCATCTTATATTTTCAGTAATTAAATTCTTAAATTTTTAGGCAATTTGTTATTATTTTGATGAATTTCAATATCTGTTGTTGAATGAAATCTCTTATTCACAAAATTTTTATATTAATCTTGCTTAATTCTTGTTTAATTTATATCTTGAAAATATTGCAAACTAATGATAATGAATTTACTTATAAAATCGTCTAGCGACTGTAAAAAATACCTGCAACAGTTTATTGCTTTGGAGCAATATCTACCATTTATTTTTATTTTCTTGTTCATATTATTATATGTTCAATTCAGCTTAACAACATATAAAGAAATTATTTATCATTTACTATAATTGCTTATATTTTTGTATAAAAAATACAATTACATATATTAAATTATTAAAGTGTGAAAAATTGCATAGCCCCTTAATTTTTTATATTTTCATTAAAATTTATAATAAAGATTGCGGAAGCTTGATATTATACTTAACTATATATTTGAATCGATTTCCATAAAGGGTCAATTTCATTTCATTCGTGACCTTGGGGTCAGATAGGGTCAAAGTGTATTATTTTAGGATCATCTGCATCTCATTCGAGATTATGAATTATATGAAAACGTGGCAAAGTTTTCAAGTAATTTTATTTTCTATAATTTACTAATATTAGTTATCGGCTTCCGCGCAAATTGCAAGTTGGCAATAGCAAGTAATTAAACTCGAATGTTTTAAGTTTAGCAAATCATTTTTAGTAATTTAACATTTACATTACATTATCCCGTCATAAAAATTCAGCACTCGTGACACAATCATAATACACTTTCATCATGTTTTTAAAAGCTGTGTTTTAACGGTTTTGTCTCTAACTAATAATGGTGATAAAGGTATATTTTTATGGGCAATTTTGTCGCAGCAGGCACCGGAATAAAGATATAACGATTTAATCAGCATAATCTTTGAACATTTTGATGAAAATGCCTCAATATTTCTGAAATGATTAGCATGTTCGAAGGAAATTAACTAAAATGCTGAGTGATCGAAAATTCTTTAAACATGTTACTTATAAATATAAAAACTTCTTTTTAAATGACTGAATTTGTTCATTTTTTAAAAAAAACTGAGTTTGTTGGAAAAAGTCAATTCTTTAGTTTGGATTCAATATATTATTCGCATACAGTGTCATTATGAATTTAATGTAATTATTACAACTTATTAAGGTGTGAAAAAATAACCCAGGGTTTTCCTTTTTTTAAAAGTGATCTGGAAAAAGTAGAATTTTTAAAATAAAAAAATAAGGAGGTGTAAGTAGTATTTTGTCTTAAAGCAAATTGCATAAATTATTGTGTGTGAGTAAATAAAAGATATAATTAATACGAAGTGAGATTAAGAAAATTTTAAAATTTTGACTATTTTTAAAAATTCGCTTTTATTAAGAACTAATTAATGCAATTTCCGTAATTGATACTTTACAAACAATCTTATAATATCTGCAATTGTATTAACAAAATACAGTAAATTAAAATAAAATAATCACTTACACGATGTAATGTCCTAAAGGCGCTGACAATTATTTCAAACTTTGATTATATTTTATAATTAAACCAGTTTTAGTATGCCTATAATATTTTAGGATATTTAGGACAAAGAAATGGATCAGTCAATCTTTTCAAAAAACTATTTAGTTTGATTCCTAACAGATACTGTCGAACTGATTGGGAACTTTTAAAACCAGTTCAGGATTTTTGGCAAAAACTTTTGACGAAAAATTTTGCATTCACCTCCGAATTATAAAGAAATATCTCGGCCTATTATCGACCAAAACTAGTCAAAGCGATTATTATTATCGAGTTTCATTAAATATTTTTTAAACTTTTGAAATCGGTGCAGATTTATTTCAGAAGTTTCTTAACATTTTGGCATACCTTAGAAAAATTGATGTGTGTGTGTATGTGTGTGTGTGCGGATACAAATTTTCATCGACGATTTCGCAAATACTGATTAACCGATTTGAATAATTCAACATTCGATTCGTATTGATAAGGAGACGTGCAAATTAGTTTTTGGCAAAGGCAGGTTTAGCCGTTTCGGAGATACGGGGCAAAAAGTGCCAAAAATGGTATTTCAGTTTTTGAGATAATGGAGCGTCTGATTTAAATCAGTCAAAAGACATTTTACTGGTATTGACGAAATGAACAACTGGTGACATTTTTGTAAAGGCAGGTCTAGCGTGTTCGGAGATACATTAAAAAAAGTAAAAAATAATGCCATTTGGCGGTCAAAAATAAACATTAGACATATGTACATCATATTATCAGATATTTTATAAAGATTATAATAATAAGTACAAATTTTGTGTACATTTATATGGGTTCCGTACTAATGTTTACATGATAGACGAATACGCGGCTCTTACGCGCTTCTATATTTCGACTCCAAATCAGCTATGCAGTGCGATTGTTTAAAAAAATGTTCAAAATTAAAAAAAAATCAAAATATAAAAGAAAACAAACTTTTCAAAAGTTTCAAAATTTTTCAAAAATCTAATTTTTTCAATTTTTGCAAAGTTTTTTTTTATTTAGTTTTCAAATCGGGAAGTTCCAGCAATTTGCCTTAAGGCACGATGCCATGCACCACTAGATAATCTTATAATAGTTCACAAAGTTCTAATCAATACAAAACTATCTAGTATATTTTCTATCAAATAGAAACTATGTATTAAAATTCAAATTTTTATCAAGATACAAATCCATCAACGTCAAATATTCAAAATTCGTCCAGAAGTACGCCGTGAATGATCCGTAATTAAATCATTATGTCGTTACAACGGCGATTTAATAATAGGTATTATACGTCGTTTATTTTTTTAAACAAAACGTCGCCCATCAGAAAATAAGATCAGGAAGACATCTTCTTCTGTTTTCTGTTATGATTGAGTCGCGCGCTTCGAGATAATTCGTTCGTCCTCTGTAATAAAAATCATGCGCTAATTATATCAATATTATCGTAATTAGTCCACCGAGGATGCTTTGGATTATGATTGATCGACGAAAATTAACTTTTGGAACACACACTTGTATATTTAACATTTGAGACTTCCATACATTGGATAAGTTATAGTAATCGTCCAAAAATCGAAATTGAATATCCTTACGTTTCAAAAGTTTCTGAGCATTTTGGTGTATCTTAGAAAAATTGGATGTGTGTGCGTGTTTGCATATGTATGTATGTGTGAATGCAATTTTTCATCGACGTTTTCGGATACACCGCTCAACCGATTTGAATTATTCAAAAAGTATTCTATTCTTGCTTATGGGGATTTATTTAAGCTTAAATTAGGTAAGAATTTCGGAATTCGAAATACCCAGCTGTAAGTCTGTAAATACTTGTATATTGACACCCTAAAGTTGTCTCAAAACTTACATATTGTAGGATGTCAATGCCATATAGAGTAAAGTGATATTTCATAAATTATTAGGTTTCACATATCAAGAAATTTGTCAATTATCATGTGATGTTTTGTTACAAAAGTTGTGTTCAATACACTGCTATGTGTATATCAAAATTCATATTACTTTATAAATATCTTTGTTACTTCTTATATCTTTGATCATTCAAATTATGAAATTATTCCATTCATTCGGACAAAAACAAAAACAAATGAATTGTACAGCTAATTGACAATGCTTGTAATATCACATTTCTGATGTGAAAATATTTTTTCAATGTTTGTATAGTGTTATAATAATCTGATACCATTCTGCATTGTATTCATACGAATAATAATTTCTCAAAATCTAAATAGTCTTGAATTTTATTTATCAATCTTATTATGAATATATTTTAATTGTATTTATTCTACTTTTTTTACATTTATGATACATCTTTCTGATAATTCATTTATAAACATAAAAAGTAGATTAAAATAATTTCTTTGAATCCTGAAATATTAACTTTTATGTTATGTTAAAATGTTTTCTTTGAATCCTGAAATATTAACTTTTATTTGAATTACAGATGATATATTTCACTTAATAATTAATTAGTGTTAATTAATATCAACTCCAATTTTCATTTTAGGTCTCTCATTGATATGTTGGATTTATTTTAACAATTTTTAGTTCAATATTATATTATTTTTATTACCTTTGTTTATATAAAAAATCATTTTTACATTTTTTATAACTATTTATTTTATGTTTATTATTTAATTGTATTTGTTGTTTTTTTGAGTATTTTCTATGATAAGTTGCTATATTTTAATTAATGTATTACATTTTTGTCGTTCTTTTCTTTTTATATTGGTTTGATATTTTGATTTTTTTTAAAATTTTAATAATACATATAAAATTTTATTTAATATGTTGTTGTAAAAATGTAATATTTTATTTATAGAAGGATCAAATTGAGACTTGAAATATATTTAGACGCATTAAATCCTAAAATATTATTTAGAGTTACTTTTCATTAATTGGAAAAATTGATTTATTAAATCTTAAAATACACTCATACACACACACATAAATATATATAAATATATATATATATTTATATATAAACAAATTGAAGATAATGCTTACTAATTTGTTATAGTTGAAATTTTAGGTAAAAATATTAGGTTAATTTTACGAATAGACTTAATATTTTACTTTTCTTTGAATTCATTGATGTATTTGTTTTTTTTTACAAATACAGTATTTGAGTTTAAAACAAAAATATAAATAATGATACGTAAAAATAAAATTGTTTAGAAAACTCCCCAGTGAGAGTTTCTAAAATGATCATTAAAATGTACTTATTTGAATATGCACCTTCATAATATTCAAATTTTATGCCCCTGTGAATCAATTATTAAAATTTGTAAATTTTTAATATTTGAATTTAGTGTATTTATAAGAATTGCTAGGAGCTGGCAATCCTCATTTAAAGTCGGCATCAGTGTCTCCACTTTTTTAGAACCCTTTTAATCCTTCAGCAACTATCAAAAGCCGATATGAAAATAATCGATACTTTTCATGAATTGTCCTATATCAAATTTTATGATTGTTTACATAAGATTTTTGAGTTATTTACGACAAAATGCTTTAACATCTCAATCAGTTTTAGTACGGCCGCCGGGCCAGGAGGCATTTGCCTGCTTCGAAAATTGTATCAATAAATTTATCGGTTCGTAATTCAAATTTATGTGTTGATGGTGAATGTAAGACAAACAAATTTAATAGTGATTGAATACGAATAATAATAGTGGTTTTTGGAAAATTTAATATGTGATTTTTGTTTGTTTATTTGTCAATTATAAATTGTGATTAAATTCGAAGAATGATAGTGGTTTGTGGAACAAGGTACTAAAAACATCCATATAATTATAGATAACATTTTTTTCTATTTTACATTATATAGTTTATAATTTTATAAAAATATTTTATGAAATTTAGAAATTAAGAGAATGAGTTTAATTATATTATCCACCAATTATATATGGTCGTTAGGCTGACCAAGATATAATACAAAATAATTCATTAAATAAAATAAAAAATAACATATATAATTAATAATTATTATATACACGTATATGCATATGTATAACTTTTCTATAAATTATAAGCTGTATTACATATTATTCATTATAATTTGTTTATAAATTATCTTGTTCTGGTAGTTTGTCCCAAAACCACTAACTTACTGACGTATACTATCAAATGGAAAAAATATTTCAATAAGTAATCGCTCTTATTTTTAGTATTGCAAGATAATCAGTAGTACATATTAAATAATATCCAAAACGCTTTTATATTTTATTTATCATAGTTTGTTAAAAAATGGAAAAGGTGTAGTAATTTGCCTCAAAATTCAATGTCATATGCATGTAATTGGAAAAATATCAAAAGAAGCAATTACTTTTGCTTTTAGTATAATAACAATGGTTTGATTTTAGATACGTTATAAATTTAAAACTAGTGTGTATCGAACAATTTTCGAAACTGCAATTAAAATTCTTTGAAACTCATGATTATATAATACTTCTAGTAAAAACGTGGTCTAACAACCATCACTGGTTCCATGGTGGATACCTAACTCATTGTCAGCAAGAATTACTGTGATCAGATTTCAATTGAAATTATACGTATAGATCTCAAATATAATATCAAGTAAAAGTAACCTTTCAAGGCTTTGCTACAAAAATAATTGTTAAAAATTCCAATTAAGTATGGTAAAAATATCACAAGAAGAAACGACAACCACTGGGTTATATTCTAATAGGCGTTTGTTGATTTACAAAACAGTTACTGAATATTTTCATATAATAATATTTATTGTAATTTAAACTAAAACTAGTGGTATGTATGGCATCGCGCCTTAAGGCAAATTGCTGGTTCTTCCCGTACCGTAACGAAATGTTCGAGGAATATTAAATGTTTTCAAATAGATTATTATAAATAAATACTGTAACATTGTCTAATATTTATAAGAATTATATAAACTGAATTACAGAGTTAAAATTATTTATTTAAAGTATATTAGAACTTAAGTCAGAATTACAATTAAAATCTGAATTATTTTCGATATACAAAAAACAATTTTTGAAAAAAAAAATTAAAAAAAAATGTTTTTTCAAAAGCAATTATTTTGTTTAAACAAGCAGAAAGTTCTTTTAATCATTCAAATCAAACGCTTAGTTCTCTCAGCAACTGCCATTTTTTGCACATTTAGCTCTGTATCTCCGAAACCGCTGAACCTGCCTTTGCCAAAACGAATCACCACTTTTCCCCGTCATTACGAATTGAATGTTTTTTTTGATCATTTAAATCCGAGACTCCGATCTCTTCAAAACTCGATTTCTATTTTCTGCATTCTTTGCTCCGTATCTCCGAAATGGCTAGACTTGCCTTTGCCAAAAACTAATCAGCATATCTTTCTATCAATAAGAATCAAATGTTTATTAAACCATTCAAATCAGTTGATCCGTGCGCCCGAAAACGTGGACGAAAAATTGTATCCATACATACACACACACATCCATTTTTTCTGAAGTATGCCAAAATGTTCAGAAACCTTCAAAACGTAAAGAAATGTAAAAATTTTTAACTTCGATTTTTGGACGGGAAGTTAAAAAAGTTTTACAATTGCAATCGGTTTAGTAAATCATGTATCTGACAAATTATCTCTTTGTTTCAATAGTTTTACTCGTTAGTTATTTCCAACTCTCACAACCTCAACAAAATTTAAGACCTAATTTAATAAGAATTATTATATTATATTAAAATAATGTCTTCTTTATAGTTTACATAGCCTAGTTAGCACATTGATGAGTTTTGGGAGTTGTCACATGTTTTGATGTCATTACTAAGAAATGAACCGTAATGTTTCACCTTGTTATACAAACCCGAATAACATCTTCTTAATTTAGTGCACAGTATGGCTTTGTTCTAGTTTGAAATATAAATATTTTAATACAGGTTACTGGTTTAGAATAAGCAAATATCAAACAAACTTCTATGATTTTTGAAATTATAAAATTAACAATGCAGATTCATACATAGTAGATTGATACATTAGTTCGTACTGTTATTGAAAATGTAATTACAAACTTTAAGTTAATTCTTTGGCAAAACGTTCATTACTTTTCATTAATCTTTTATATTTCATTAATCATTTTATATCGAGTTCATTTACAGTTTAATTAAAACGGAACATTTTCCAAAATTGTCTCTGGACTTATTAGTGAACCTGTTGGGCAAATCATTTAAAAAGATAAATATGAGTTTGGCTCGTAAATATCATTCGATTTTGTAAGAAATCCAATTAGTAATGAATAATTGCATGTTTAACAAGCTTTTTCGCACGATCGATTCTTAAGATAATTAACCTGTACTGTCGCCAACTCATTAATACTAACCGAACAAGCAAACGAGAATTCATAATGGCAATTGTATAATATATATATATATATATATATATATATATATATATATATCATTAGCATTGAGTGGAAAAAATATTATCTTTGATAAGAACTCACTACACTTTTTATGCGTTTCTATATAATGATGTTAAAGGTACAATGCCTAGTAAGGCATTCAGTAATTTTGGAGACAAATGTGTAGATATAGAATTTTAAAATGCTATCCAGTGATAGTCATTTTAGGTTTGAAAATTTTTAAATAAATAGAAACCACAAATATTATCTTATGCAGATATGCCATCGTATGCTTGATCCATAACTATCCAAAATGTATATGCATCATTGTTTTATCAAAATATTTAGGTTGGTATTTTTGTTAGATTTTATTTTTAATTTGCCATTATGTTTAGGTGTTTATAGTTAATTAAATTTTTCAATATTGTAATGTGTTTTGATTTTACTTGTGATTTGATTTTATGTATCAAAATGTATATAAAGAAGTAAAAATATTTTCCAAAATTATGGTCATCAGTTAAATTCTCTCAATTCCAAGAAGCAATTATTATTATTTGTTATATTAAAACTTCAATAATTAAGAATTAAGCAAGTTTGAATATTTTTATAACATATTTATATATACATATATTTGTATGAAAACATTGTATGAAGAACGTTAAATTTAATTCAGAGATGGTATGAAATATCTTTCGTATTTATATCATACATTTGTGATATAATTGAGCTCAGAAGGTACAAAGTATGAAATATATCTTTAATATTTTTGATATTATACAAGCAATGTTATTAAAAATATCTTGTGTATTTTTGTGAATAAAAACGAAAACAATTTAAAAAAATAAAGGTTTTATGCAATATCAAATAAAGGAAAATATTTATTACTTCCATAATTGAAAAAAACTAAATCTTAAAGAAAATAAACTACATATATAAATGGTATACAAAAATTTCAAAAAGTATTTTGATTTACGAAATAAAATTAAAACTAAAAAATCAAAAATTAAATTATCACCTTACATATAATTTTTTTCATATTTACATATGTAATAAATTTTATTAATTTTTAAAAATTTTTGCAAAAAATCCGGCATATTTTATTTAAAGTTTTTTTTTAATTTCTGCATATTTTATTATCAGTGAAGCATTTCTTTATAAAATTCAAGCTAAATATTAGGGAAATTAATGCAAATTTTATTGCCTACAAAAGTGTTAAACATGAATTCATTTTGTAATTTTCATTTTTTTCTTCTGATGAATAATTTATATGCAAATGATTATGCAAACAAATCAACTTTACTAACAGTTTAACACATTTAATAATTTGTATATGTTTATATATAGTTTTAATTTGTCGAATTAAATGACAAAATACAATTAGAAATCGTTTAGAATATAATATTAAAAAAAAAAAACAAGTAAAATAAATAATTCAAGAATAAGAATTATCTATACGAATAAAATCGTTTTGCTAATTGAATCTTAAATAATTTTAATAAACTGAAAATCATAAATAAACAATAATTGAAAATATATGCTATGTAAGAACTCATAATTATTTTCAAAAAACAATGTATTTTGAGTAACGCTCCAAAAATGATCGACATCTAAAAAATATTGAAAAATAAAAAAAACATTTTAGCAAGAAACATATATTTAAATCTGTATCATCTCCGCTAGTGACCCACAATACATTGTTACTAACCCCTGAAAACACAAGCCTTTGGGGTACGATTTGATCACATTGCCGATTTATCGTTTTGCAGAAAATAAAAATATGTAAAACGCGTGAGGTTACAGAATGATTAAAACGCCTACATTTAACATTATCTGAAAAATAAATCTGTTTTATGTTTTTAGGATGCGATGAGAGAATCCATTAGCACATTTGTTGCCAATCAATAATGAAATTTTTATAACTTAATATAAAGTAGATACATTACTGATACAGGAAACAAAAACAGTATATTAAAAAACTTCATAAAGAAATTAGTAGGAGTAAATCATCATTGATACAGGGAAGTTAAGAAAAACATTCCATTCCTATTGATTAGGATATATGCTGATTAGTTTTTGACTGAGCCGTTTTGAAGATACGGATCAAAGAGTGCAGAAAATAGATATTGAGTTTTTGAGACACCGAACTGATTAGGCTTTTTTTAGACTTTGAAAAATTAGATTTTTGAGAAATTTTAAATTTTTGAAAAAAATGACTTTTTTGGAAAAAAACTTGAATTTTTTTTTCTTTATTTTGGAAATTTTATTTTTGTTTTTCAATGGAATCGCACTGTATATAGACGAAATTTCAAAGCGCGAAAGCGCCGCGTCGCCGAATAACGTACAAACGACGATACGGAACCCATAGAAGAGTAAACAAAATTTATACATCTTATTGAGATCTCCATAAAATATCCGATAATTTATGTGCATATATCTAATGATCATTTTTGACCTCCAAATGGCTTTTTTTTTACTTTTTTCACTAGATCTCTGAAACTGCTAGACCTGCCTTCCCAAAAATTTAAGCAGTTCTTGTCAATACACGTAAAATGTTTCTTGAATTATTACTAAGTTACCGTTTGTGGTACTTTTTGCCTCGTAGCTTTGGAACGGCTAGACCTGCTTTTGCCAAAAACTAATCAGCATGTCTCCTTATCAATATGAATCGAATGTTTTTTGAATTACTCAAACCGGTTGATCAGTGTTCCCGAAATCGTCGACAGAAATTTGTATCCGCACGCACTCACACACATACACACATATAAACACACACATGCCAAAATATTCAGAAACTTTTGTAACGTAAAGATATATAAAAATTTCCATTTTCGATTTTTTTGCGATTACTATAGCTTACCCTACAGGAAGTTAAGAAGAGAATTTGAATATGAATTTGAACAAATTTTAATGCTAAAAAAAATAAAGCCAAGTTATAATTATTACTTATATTGAGAAACATTTTGGCTTTTGATCAGTTCTATCAATCACGTACTTTGGAAATAGCCCGAAGGCCATAAAAATCTTCGAAGGCTCGCGCTCTTCTGTCGAATCCATTATCAAAGATACTTTGTTTTGATAAAGTTCTGTACAGCACTGAAAATCAGCTCAGACGTGTTCCAATCACCATAAATAATAAATAATTAAAACATAAGTCTCCTTTTCTTCGCCCATAAAGTACGGGGCATTATTATTAGTTAAGATCTCCTTACCGCTAATTATAAGGGAGCTGATAACCAGAAAATATTATAATTTTTTGTCTTATATTCATCTCAAACTATATATTCTCATTTTAAAAAAATAATTCAGCATCAAATAATAAATGTTGATCTCAATCATTGAACAGCAATTAGAACTCAACAGTTCAATGAGCATCTGTGATAAACCTTCTATTAATGAACATAGTTTTTTTAAAGGCTGATATTAGAATAATAATACGAAAAGAAAATTTTCATTACTAAATTTTTAAAATCTTGTATTTTCAATTTTATGGAGAATTCATGAAGGTGTGCTATTAGAATAATAATATGAAAAAAAAATTATTACCAAATGTTTAAATCCTGCATTTTCAATTTGATGGAGAAATCATAAATCACCATCATTTACAACTAAAAACACATTTTAGATCAGTGATTCCCAAAGTGGTTTATATGGACCCCCAAGGCACCATGACAACTTTCAAGAGGTTCTTGTCAACGAAAAAGAATTATGGAGATCCACGATAGTGGATCACAATAAACTGTGTTAATATCTATTTTATTATTATTATGAAGTCAATTAATAAATGTCTTGACTTGGATTAGTATCTTTACTTTGAATGCTTAATACTAAACTTTAGTACAAATACAAATTTATAAAAAAAATCGATATAGGCTAAATAGAGGGTCCATGGCAGTTTAAGGGGTTTTAGATAAAAAATTTCAAGGCAGGGAGCTGACGGAATTAAATAAGTTAAATGACTTATACCATTTGTAATCTTTATATAAATTGGATATTTGAACATTAATTTAATTATTTTTTGTAGAAAACATTACAAAGCGTTTTAATTTTATTTTTTGCATTACAGCTCTAGAAAATAATTTTATAAATAATTTAGTTGGAGACAAATTAGAAATAGTGAATTGAGAACAGTAACTGTAAATAATCTTGATGTGGATATGTTAATGTTGTCTGGTTAAAATAGTTT
>NW_020536999.1:47097432-47152725 GCF_003426905.1 Ctenocephalides felis | reverse complement strand
ATAAATCAATGAAAATATTACCTGAAGGCTTCCTGACCCGCTGTATCCCAAATTTGAAGTTTTATTTGTTTTCCATCAATAGTTATCATTCGTGCACCAAATTCAACTCCAATTGTGAGATCATGAACAGGCTGAAAACGTTTATCTGTGAACTGTAGAAGGAGGCATGATTTTCCTACACCTGTATAAGATTAAAAAAAATTAATAGTCAATTTTAGGCTCATATTCAGTTTTCAAAACAGCAGTCGTCAAATATTCATTTAACGGAGAGATATCATGTTTGACAACAGATGTGCAGAAATAATTATTCCACTCCCACAAAGGAAAATCAATAGAACACTCACCCGTATCTCCTATTATTATGTATTTAAACAAATAAGCATAGGACATCGTAGAATACTTTAGATAACTATTATAATTATAAAGATGCAAAATTGAAAAGAATCAAAAGATTTTGTATAATTTATTGCGTTTAAATGTCGTTTCAACCAGCTATATTTACGTCATATCAAAACTGAATTGAAGCACTTGTCAAAAACAAGAATGAGTTTCAGCAGTGACTCATTGATAAATATTTTTGATATTGGCTAACCTGCATCCAGAGATTCTAAACATTTGGAATTCATGATTAAAATCATAGATAAAAGAAGAGTCATAAAATCATAAAATCTTAAAATCACCTAATTAGTAATGAGCAGATAATACAATTAATATGACGTTATGAAAAATTAAATTTATCAAAGGATATTTATAATATAAATCAATTTTCAAATTTTATTCTAAACAGCACTACATTAGTTTTTTACACCTGCATTCGACACTCGCAAGACATTAATGCTTCTAATTAGTATTTGATAACAATAACACATCTTGATATTGTATCTCTTTTTCAATAAAAATTGCCTGCCATATAACTCCTGCATATTTAAAAGGTGTTTAATTACGTCCTGAATATGTTGTAAATTAAATGTTTCATTTGGATAATCAAATGCTTGTACTGATATTGCTTAATAAATACATAATAAAAAAAGTTTTTAAAGTATTTAGTCAAAGTCCTATTTACTATAAAATGATTTTCATAAAAAACGAACCATGAACAAGCGATGAATGCATGACTCACTCAGATGCACTTTTTGTCAGTAAAATTTATTTCCATTCTGGCAACACCATTAGTGCAAGTCGTTCTCGCCGTGCTCTGATATTTATCTGTGAAGAAGGCTTGCACGTGCACGATTTGCATTATTCGTTTTGCTACTTACGGCGTAAATCGAATTGGATACCGTTTTAGTAGGCGGTAAGCTCTTAACAAGTATACGATTGACTTTTAAACTCACCTCGTGGACTATTCTCTTACATATAAAATATTTATCAACGTTTTAGAGGTGATCAAAGTAAGGTATGTAAATGAGATTGATAACATTATTATTATATGCAACTTTTACGCAATTCGATTTTCGCATTATGTATGCATAGTTTTTTGAGTACTAGTATAAATTCTGCATTATATTTTCTCTGTTCACTATTAGTTAATTATATTGCAAGAAATGATTAATTGATACTGATTTTGATTACTGTACAGGACAACATGGTTAAAAAGCCAGAGAGTGAGAAGGCTACTGAAGGCAAAAAGCACAAGCCTAAATGCCTTCCAGCAGGAAAATACTGCCTTATCAGTTGTGATATGGATACAACTGGACGAAGGTTAATAGATGAAGTAAGTTATAATATATACTGATCTAATATTCCGATGAAACCTTTTTGTAATCCACCACATGAATATTATTAAGCATACCACACCCCTAATGATGATGCCATTTTTGTTTTAAATCATAATTTTTCAACAGATATTAAATGAATTTAGATTTGATCATATCAGCTTTTGATGGTCATAGTTAATTTATAAATTTTACCAAGTAACTTTTTTCTTGTTTAGATATGCCATATAGCAGCATACACTCCAAATAGCCAATTTTCCCAATATATCATGCCTTATGCAAATTTAAACCCAAGTGCTAGACGAAGACATAATATTCGTGTTACAACTGATGGCCGTTTTAGAGTTTTGAGAAGCAATATAAACAATAAGGTAAACAAAACACAAAACTGAATCATATGAAAATTTATATGCAATCTTACATTTATTTTTTTACAATAGGTTATAAGAACAAAGTCAGAAATATCTGCGTTAATAGATTTTTTGAATTGGCTTGAAGAAGTCAAGTCAAAGTCAGATGGAGCAGGTGTAATTCTTATATTCCATGAACCTAAGAAATGGTATCTTACATGCTCTTAGAAGCTCTTCAACGTTACCATTTACTTGGAAAGTTTCATGAAATTGTTAAGGGTTTTGCAAATGGACATGCATTAGCGGAAGAGAAATGTTCAACTACCATGAAGTCTTTTAACCTTAAAGTTTTATCCAGAGTCTTACTAGATCGAGAAGAACAATTCGATAATGCATCAAATAGAGCAAAAATTATTTGGGAAATAGCTCAACATCTTGGCAAGGTTTGACTGCCATAAATTCTATTTAATTTTTTTTAGTAAAAATTTCATATTCATAGTAATTATTTCAGGTGAACAAAAGAACTTAGCAGCTGGTACTGGAGATCCAAATCGTGTAATATTAGACAACATGGTAGAAGTAGTTCGCCAGTATTCGCATCCTACTTCTGTAGAATTAGGTGAACTAAAAGAACTGCGCAAAGTTGCTGAAAGAAGCAGTTCATTCCAGCCAATATTTAGTGCAGCTAGCAAAATGAATTATCGGGATATTCAGCACATAAATGTTTTAAGATCAATATTGGCTGAAGGCAAATCTGATTATAATACCATGAAAAGTACATATGAAACAGATGGAAAACAAGGCCTAATAAATGAATTGGGTTAGTATCTCATGATGCAATTTAGAATGATTATACTTTTTTGTCTTATCAATTACAAAACTACCAAATACCATTTTTTTTTACTGATTACAGCCAAATTGCAAATTACAAGGAAAGATCAACAACATGATTTATTAGAGATATTGGACTCACATTTTGATCCAAAACGTACTGCCACATTCCCCAATACAAAAACGCCAAAAAAACCTAAAAATAGGAAATAAATAAGACTGTTAGCAGTGATGATAGCGGAGCTGTGTCTCCTGATACAACTACAACAACTTCTCCTTTAAAGAATGCTGCAGATAAAACTGTGAAGACTAATTATTTTAATGCCAGATAAACTTGATTTTTGATATACATATGTTGGTATGTAGTTATGAATTTAATATACTTTAATTAAACCCATTCCAAAAATCATAATTCATATTTTTTAAATTTGATTTAAGAAATCTTAATGTGTAACTTTATTTTGTTTTTATTTAGAGCTGTAAAGTTTTATTGTACATTTTTAGCTCAAAACTTTTTATAAATTCAGTTTTTGTTAATATCTAGAAGTCATACAGATTATGTTCATATGAATTGTGATTTTATCGGTTTGGATTTACTAAATGGGCATTATTGAATAGTATTATTTTAAATTGTGCCTTATATTCATTAAACTTTTTCTTAATATTTTTTATTTATCTTGCTGAATGTATGAATTTATGAAACACTATATATTTGAAATTACTTAAGAAAATAAATTGTTAAATTTTTCAATTGAAAATTGATAATTTTGTAATAAGGGAAGACTGCAATTTATTGTGCAATGTAATAAAAGTAAGCATATATATATATATATGAAATATATAATTTATATTAAATGAATGTTTTATTATACAAAATTATGAAATATTTTAAACCGTAATACAATCATGCTTGTGCAGATCTTCTGTACCAAAATCTAGCACGGAAGTCATCAGAACATGTAAGAAATGCTGGATGTGTGGGAGAATGAACAATAAATCTAACTGGGCCGTTATGTCCTAATGACATCAATTGTGCTCGAGAGGCATTTCTTGCATTCCAAGCACATAATGATGTAGTAGCTTCATCAGGGAAAAGTACATAATCCTCAGTGTGATTGAATACTGCTTGTGCTGTGTGCTCTTGCTTACCTTAAAAATAAAATAAAAAGTTCAATATAACAACATCATATATGTGTGAATGGGAATGTATAATTTATCTAATTTACCCGTTGTGCCAGCTCCTGTATAAGCAATTAAACACCTGCTTGTACTTAGTTCCCATAGTTTTACTAGAGAATCTTTACCAGATGATAATAGATACTGTGAATGAACAAATGATATGAATCAATATCAATAAATAATTTTTTCTACATGTGTGAATCTAACCTTTCCGTTTCTTGAAAAAGCAATGGAGCAAACTTCTTGACCGTCATGTGCCTTTTGGAATGTATTTACACAGCGACTGCTGACACCATCCCAAAGCTTTATAGTACCATCAGCACTTGCAGAAGCATAAAGCTATAATATATATATTAATTAATATAATACCTGCTATTATTTAACATTTAAAACTATTATCATTTTAATTACTTTTCCATTAGCTGAATATTTGACATGATTAATTGCATCAGTGTGATGAAAATTTCTGAGGTGGCTGACAAAACATTGTGCAGTCTCTATATCATAAAGTCGAACTACAAAATGATTAGTTCCTGCAAGAATATAATCACCTGTCGGATGAAAAGCCAAGCATCTAACTGAACATGAATCCTAAAAATATTACAATTAACAAATGTTTGAACCTTAATTGTTATTTTTTTACCATAATTGTCCTGTAAGCTTTTTTAACAGAGGCCTTTGAAATATCAAATAACTTTATAGAATTGTCTTTTGAACCAGATGTAAGAATTTGTTCTTTTGGATGAAATTCTAAGCAAGTTACTTCATCTGTATGATCATATAATGTTCTGATAACTGGATGTCCTTGTGTTTCACGCCCCGGGTCCATTTCATCAGGAGCTGATTTTGCAAGCATTCTATCGACATCTAGAATCTATAACCAACGAAAAAATTTCAAATAATTTAGAAAAGTTTATTTTAAATAAAAATAGTTAAAATATGTGAATATTTTACCTTTATACTCGCATCAACGCTTCCAGTGGCCACCAATTGACCATCGAAACTGAAGGAACCAGCTCTACAGGCTTGTTTATGTGATGTTACATAAGCAGTCTCATAACTAGCTGGCTCTGCGGCAAGTGTGGAACCTTCAGTCTCAAATTCTAAGTCTAATCCACCACCATTGTTATCATTGAGTAATGCTTTCTCTTTGCGATCTGGTTCTGCAGCTAGTCCTGATATCATTATATTCAGGAGTTTATCACTTGGTGGACATGGGGGATCAGGAAGAACTAATGTTGATAAAGATACAGCAATGTTCTGATGACCATCATAAAATAGTTGGCTAAAATAAATTATTAATGCATTTATGAAATAACTCTAGCATTGTTGATATAAATTTAAACTATCTAACCTTATCATCAATCTATAAAGTAATTCTCTATTTTTGATAACATTTTTGGGATCGGGTACTTCAAAATCCTTCATTGCTAAGCAATAATTATTAATTATTATTAATAATCCTACAGAAATTGATGAGCTTTTCTTAACCTAAATCACGAAATTAATATTCAAAAATTTATTTCTATGTGGTTATAATGAAAGTAAAAGTTTTATTTTGGGTCAATACATTTATATATAATTACAAATTAAAGTAATCTAGTAATCTGAAAATTAATAACTACTAAATTCACTTGTTTCCATAAACTGTCAACATATTATTATTTTTTAAATGATTGCAATGACCTGAACTTGGTATAAAGCAAAATCCAAACTTAACAAAAAAAAAGTATTATTTACAAACAAAACCAATGACATTTTCAAGATTAGCCGTGTTGGTGCGCAAAATATCTTCCGTGAATTTATATGACAAAGTAATTAAAATGTCACTAATAAATAATAGGTATTTTAAAAATGAATTAGATGATTATAAGAGTGGCGCAGTTAAAATAGACGAGGGTGTCATCAAACACCAAATTCAGAATATCGTCGAAGATATTTTGATCCAACAACCAGCAAATTACCGGAATTGTCGAGGCGGTAAGTTTTTCATTTCATTTCACGAATATTCTTGATTTTGCTTTGAGTAGAAGATAGAGAAGGTTTTTCATATGAATAAATACCGACTTGTAATAAGTTCAACACTTAATTACTAAATGTTTTGCTAACAGGATATTTTAATTGTTAAGTGTACTATCTTACTACTTGTAAGACTATTATTTAGAAGACTGATTCTTTTAGGTCTTTATGTGGGTGATGCTGGTATAGCATACATGCTATATTATTTAATCAAGTCAAATTTATTTCCTGAATCTAATGAAAAGTTCTATCAACAAGCCCTACAATATATTGAATCTTCAAATACATATTTAAAAAAGAAACATTCTGAGGATGATATTGGATTTCTTCTTGGCAGTACGGGGGTGCATGCAGTTACAGCTGCTGTATATGATTTAGATATTGAACGCAAATCACTTACAAAAGATTATGCCAAGAAATTTTTGCAGGCTGCAGAGTTTGTGAAAAATACACAATGGGATGAGGCGAGTAAGATAATTCATCTTAATAATATTTGCAAATTATATTAACATTTTTTTTAGGTCCTTGTGGGAAGAGCTGGTTATTTGAGTGGTGCTTTATGGATAAATAAAGTTTTATCGCAACCTGCTATTTCTAGTAATACCTTATATTCAATATGTGATAAAATGGTTCAGTCTGGTAGACAATATGCTGCTCAAAATAGTAGTCCTTGTCCTTTGATGTACTCTTATCATGGCAGTGAATATCTTGGTAAATATTAATATTATATTTGCAAAAATTAATTTTTTTTGAAAAGATTCATATTAATATATGTATATTAAACTATGTAATATTATGGAAATATATGCTTCAAATATTTGAGATTTATATTTTCCACAACAAAGTTTATATTTCTAATTATAACTATTGTCATCTAAATCCTTTTTTTCTTTTAAGGTGCAGCCCATGGTTTGAGTGCTATTTTACAAATGCTTCTGTCAGCGCCTGGTTATTTGGACAAACATCCCCAAGCCATGAAAGAAGTGAAAGAAAGTGTTGACTATATGCTTTCTGTTCAAAATTCTGAAGGAAATTTTCCATGTACTTTAGATGAAGTGGGATATAAGCGACCAGAAAACAAAGAATTAGTGCATTGGTGTCATGGTGGTCCAGGAGTAGTTTATCTCATGGCTAAAGCTTACTTGACCTATAAAGATGACAAATATCTTCTGTCATGCTTGAAAACTGGAGACCTTGTTTGGAATAAAGGTATTTTTACTCCAATAAAAAATATTTTTTAAATTCATTTCAGATTTTTTATATACTATTATTTTTATAATTTGTGCTTAGGATTACTTCGTAAAGGACCTGGTATATGCCATGGAGTAGCTGGTAGCGGTTATGTATTTTTGCTTTTGTACAGATTAACTGGAGATCAAAAGCATTTACATAGAGCAAATAAAATGGCTGAGTTTATGAGATCTGAGCATTTTAGAGCAAAGGCAAGGACGCCTGATAGTCCTTATTCACTCTATGAAGGAACTGCTGGTACAGTTTGTTTTCTAATTGATTTGATTAAGAAGGAAAACGCCAGTTTTCCATTTTTGGATGTATTCTCGGATTCTGGATCTGGCAATCATTAATTCAACAAAAAACTTGATAACGGTTTTGGACTGAATATTTTGCTTTAAATTTGTGTGAGTTTGTATTATAAAAGAAATAACTTGTAAAATTGTTGAATAGAATATATTACTTTGTTTTGATTAGAAACTAAATGTTTCATAACATTTTATTGTTAAGACGAATTAGTCTTATGTGCATTATCCTACAAATGACATATAAAAGCTTTATGAACAGTTTTTTCAAATATTCTTATATACCATAGAAAAGAAATTAAATTAAATAAATTATTTTAGAAGTAATACTCTTAAATGTATAATAATTATCTAATAGATACTAAAAATATGACTAAATTAATGTAAATGCAATGTTGTTTTATTAGGTTTAATTAAAATATTACATATTTTAAGTGACCATAATACTACAAACAAAGTGTCCACTAATAATAATTGATATTATTAATCTTGATATACTCCATACACAGAAACTGAACAAAACATTGACATATTCTCAAACAGATAATTGCACTAGAATGAAATAATTAAATATCAGTAATATTAATTACAACTAATAATTAATTTGTTTTTAAGTCAACCTGTGAATCTCTTTCAGCATCCCAAATAGCATAACTGCGGCTTTGAATCCCTTGCATTTTCTTCTGTCCAATGATTATGAATATGACTATCCTATAACTAAACAAAATATTAAAATTTTAGGTGAAGAAAGTTTAAACTGATTGGAACATTTATAAATTCATCTAAGTAAGATACCGGTCATAATTTTCACGTTTCAGTCGTCTGCGTATTTCTCTACCAATTACTTTAATATATCCGAGTGAATCTTTTGGGTCATATACAGCATCTTCGAGGGCATCATCAACCACTGTTTGCGTTACTTTATATGCTTTTTCCGCATTAAAAGGATTTTGTGAATCTAAACGGTATGTAGGAAGAAATTTACGAACCTGTGAATAGCAGAAACCTATTATGAATTCGTAGGTTTATTTATTTTTTGAAATTGCCGCCGTCTATATGCAGCCTTTTATGATTCTGCTGACCTGCTAATCTACAGCTGTCAAATTTTAGTGTCTGTGTTCCATCGCTTTGATGTGAAGTCAGTTTAAATGCATATTTTAAGAAAATTTCATCATAATTTGGCGTATACGTTATTGATTTGATATATTTTTTTATTGCGTTATGTACCTGAATGTTTTTTATAATTACGGGTTTAAGAGGAGGGCTGTGATAACACGCTATTGTTTTAGTTCCATAAGCATTTGTAAGTTTTGCACGAGATTTGGTAAAAATGGATGAACGAATTTCTGATGAGATTGAAGCTTTGGAAGCTATTTTAATGAATGACGTCACTATACAATATAATAAGGAAACGAATTATCCAGATATGATAGAGACTGTTGTCTTTCCTTCCACAATGGAAGATGCCCAACAACAATATGTTTGCATCACGCTGCAAGTATGGATAACCCCTTCTTATCCAGATTGTGCACCTATAATCAAACTGAAAAATCCTAGAGGATTAGATGATAATATGATCAATAGGATTCAAAAAGAAGTTGATAAGAAAATGAACCAGTGTTTAGGGCAACCTGTGGTATTTGAACTTATAGATGTGATTCGAGAGCATTTGACAGATTCTAATTTACCCTCTGGACAATGTGTGATATGTTTATATGGATTTCAAGAAGGAGATTTATTTACTAAGACCACATGTTATCACTACTTTCACAGTCATTGTTTAGCATGTCATTTGGTTGCTGGAGAAAAGTACCATAAAGAAGAGCAAGAAAAACTCCCGGCATGGCAAAGGCAACAAAATGCAGGTTTCAAAGCTCTTTGCCCAGTTTGCCGAGAACAAATTGATTGTGATCTTGAAGTATTGTCATTAGCTACACCGCCAGTGGAAGTAGAACAAGCCCAAAATTTTGAATTAACTGCCGAATTACGTGCTTTACAAACAAAAATGTCTGAGCTGTATTTACACCAGCAAATGAAAGGAGGCATTATTGATATTGAAGCAGAACAAAATAAACTATTATTAACAACTGCCAACTCTCAAGACGAAGATGAGAATAATCAAATTTCAATAGAATGTGGAGCAGTTTCACAACAAAGTACAGATACTCAAAATAATTTAAAAGTAGTGCAGAATGCAAATGCAAATGTAACAAATTCGTCTGTTAAACAACAGCAAGGTACTGAAGAAGCTAATCAGCAAGCAAAGCAAAATGATATACAAAAGAATCATAATAAAAATATCTATAAAGGAGGACATTATAAAAATTATCAAAGAGGTGGCTATAGAGGACGTGGAGGACATCATTCCAGGCGAATGCAGAATCGAACAAATAGTGATACTACTAACGGGGATAGATGAAGATGGCTTACCCTTTTAGTAAAGTATATGTATCAATGTGAAGCGATAAAGAAATATATCAAGTCATTATAATAAGTACTAATTCGATAATATATTAATGATAATTATTACGATTGTTTTATTTTCTTATTTAAACTGTAATATAATAAATATCACTTTCATATGTCCGTAGAACAAACGTAAATGAACAATTGTATGGATTGAGAATTTATTACTATGTACTATATTACTATTTACTATTCATTGAGATATTTTAAATGTATATACATCAATTTTAAGATTTTTCTTTTTACTTACTTTAACTTTAAATATTTCCTGATTAGTACCAGCTTCTAATATCTGAACGCTGGTGATAGGCACAAGCTTTTTTGATATGCTGGAATACGATGGCTTGACAGTATCAGTCTGGAATTAATAATTAGTTGAAATGTTTATTATATTTTGTAAATTTATATGTTTCATTAGAATGATGATACCACTGATCTAGACAATATATACACACAGCACATACTATTTATAAAGCACATATAATTCAAATATAATTTACAAATATATATATTTATAAACATAATTTATATTATATTATATTATATATATATATATAATATAATATAATATATATTATAATATATAATATATATATATATATATATATATATATATATATATATATATAACTTACCCCTCCTTGGCTTGCTGTAGATTTTCTTTCCTGTTTTATTACAACTGAAACTCGGTCTTTTTGAGTATCTCTGTGTGGAAAAAAGCTAATGAAATCTCAAAGCATGATTGTGTTCTTTATTTTATAACATATTAATTTATCTACTTATAACATATTAATTAATTTATCTACTTATAACAACTTAATTTATCTATTAATGCATCTACTTTCACTATTGTTTGCATATAATTAATGATAATTTTTCGTAGTATGTTTATCATTATTTTTTCAGAAATGCTTAAATCTCTTATAATATTTACAAGGTGCATTTTTCTGAAATTTATTTTAAAATATAAACGAGGTTTTGTTTACTATTGTTTTCGAAAATCTATTATCTTATGCTCTTCCAACCAAAAATATGTGAAAGTAGACGCTTGAAATAAAATCCTCAATAGAAGGAATCTCAATAGTTTTTATTTGCTGATGAAATAAAGATAATTCAACACTACAATCTCTGTATTTCTCACGGTATTCCGCTTATTTTAATTTTCGTTTACTATTAGATTATATTGCCCATTCTGTTGGCATTGTTAATTATTCTAATCAGAGTAATCTTTATAGTAAACGGGGAGCAAACGAACACTTTCAGAAAGTAAACTAGCGTATCGGAGTTCAGGTGCGATTTATTTGAATAAATTAAATAAATGTATTTAAATGAATACTCACAACTTGCCAGAAGCGCCAGGATCTGTAAAAATAGTAACATGGTTAAAAAAAACAAAAATTGTATATGCATATGTGAATATATAATATACACATATATTAATTAATAATATAGTACTACAATATGGTACTATATATATAGTAATAATGTAGAATAATTTAAATTATTCTACATTATTACTATATAGTACCTATTATAATCTTTTATAATTATATAAACGGTTAAATATACAATTTTAATTAAGTATAATAGTTTTGGTTTTAAATTAATTCAGTTTAACTCTCGACTCTGATACTGGCGCAAAATAGCTAGAGACAAAAGTACTTTATTTAATAAAGTTTATTTAATTTAATCCATAATAATTCTGATAATGGTAGAATTTCACATATTGTTTACAGCAAATATTTACTATTATTCAAAAAAACTCTCTGAAAGGACGCTAAATCTAAACGAATAATGTCTGTAAAAATATGTGTAAATAGTGAAAAAGATGCACATTTCTTTAACTTTTTTTATGAGAAATTATTTTTGATGATAATACTATTTTGCTATTTATATATTCACAATTTAATAATTGCGATCGTTAAGTGGTTAATTATTTTTTGTCGATGATATAAGAAGTTATAATTGTTACATAAAAGAACATTATTGTTATTATTAGAAGATATAATTTTTAAATGTTTTACAGATGATTTTTTAAAATAATTTTTCTTACCTTGCTTGTCGCCATCCTTCGTTTCTGGAGCTTCAGACATTGTTGTCCACAAAAATAATATTTATTTCCAGAATTTCTTAAAACTTTCTATTTGTCTGCAAATGAGTCAAATTATTTATCAGAAAAATAATTCACAAAATATTTACGACGTAATGTAAATATCTTACATTAGTTTAGAATCTATTATAAAGTTGATTTGTTTAAATGGAAATTTTCAAACCTTAACAAATGAATCGTTGGTCATTTGTCATAAACTTTGTGCAACATTGATAATTTTTTTTTTGCATTTAAAAAAAATCATATATTTTTCAAAATTATGTCAAGATTTGCTTTTAATTGAACGAAAATAGTTTAAACAGTTTTTTTTACTAGTAAATTAACTTATAACTTAACATTTTTTAAAGTCTTATTTTGTCAAGAATAATGCTAGTAATGGTTGTAGATTTTTTTCAGATTTAAATAGTGATTTAAATAGATCATTTCAAATTGCACTGGCAACTGATTGAAAATATTTAGAAATAGGTTAATGATCCATGCATAATTTCTAAAAAAGTCTTTGATTTGTTTCTTCTAAAATTCAAAATACCTTTTATTAAAATTAATGAATTGTTTTAACAAAAAGCCTTCTTTGCATAAAGGATATAATATTAATAGTATAAAATATTAATATAACACCAGTGGTATTGTGGTAATATTTTTTTTGCCGGAACGCTAAAATTGAAAAAAAACGGTTCAAAAAAACGGCTCGCATGTTTGTTTCGGTTCCGTTCGAAAAGGGAAGAAACGAAAATCATTACAAAACCCATTTTGTGCACATAAGTATATGTTTATTACAATAATAGGAAATTTAATAAAAATTAGTCAAATTATAAAATTATATTTATAAAATTTAGTTATTAAATCACTATCTGTATGTAGTGATTTTTTTTTTAATTTCTTTTGCCGGAACGCGTTCCGGCCCAAAAATGATTTGCCGGAACGACGTTCCGGCGCGTTCCGGCCCGACAACACCACTGTATAACACGGAATACTAAAATATTATTTTATTAAAATATCAAATATATATTTATTCAAAAAATATTTTTTTCAATTTTTATTGGGTTTTACAATATGTTCTTTAATGATTATATTAATATTTAGTGTTAAGTAATGACAAAACAAATAATACGTATTGTTCATTATTTAATTAAGGCGATTAAGTCTTTTGGGAGTTTGGCAATTAATTTGATTTTCGTACAGTTTTTCTTTAAAGAATAACTAATAATGTCATAGTCAAGTCTCTAATATCGCATTGATAATAAAAAGAGAATAGTTCAAAAACCTTTGATTTTCTCACCATGTAGATGATGATAAATTGATGAAGAAATCTCATGCAAATCTAACACGGAAACGCTACACGATTAAATAAAATAGAACTGCAGATTTGCTTTCTTATGTGCAGAAAGTAAATAAATTGACAATAAACTATTTTGCACTAATGCACTTCACCATTGGATTTACATATTATGTAATAAAAAAAAGTAATATATAAATTTTGAAGAGCAATCACGAGTCGACATTCTATAAGCTGTTTCTACAATGCAATATTATATTCTAAATAATTTTCTATTTTTCTTTATCTAACCCAATGGTTGTCTTATTGTAATTGTGATTATATTTTCAATTTTTATTACTGTTTTATTTTATTTTTATTTCAACTTTTTTAATTTATATTCAACTCATTGTATTTTTTTGCGTATATCAATTTTGTAAATAAGACATTATAGTCTTGATTAACAAAAATAAATCATAACAAAAAAAAATTCAATTTTCTTGCTCTGTGCCCGAAAACTAACCTTTTATGAACTATATTTTCATTTGGAAGTATAATTACTTATAGTATACTTATTTTCTTATAATATATTTTCTGTGCTGGATTACCCCATAGGCCCGTGAGACCCGGGCCTAGGGCGGCACAATTTGGGGGGCGGCAAATTTTTCCGATTTTTTTTTTTGTCACGGCAATTTATTTTAAGGATTGATCTTGATCTAGATAATTCTCTATGAAATAGAATGTTATTCGTTTTCTAATCAAACTTATTCAAGGGCGCCTCATTAATATTTTTAGTGATGTATCATGTTTAAAATAAAAATTATCAAATTAATAAGCTTTTTTGTGAGAAATAAAATAAAATAAAACTAGTGGGGTTTATGGCATTGTGCCTTAAGGCAATTTGCTGGAACTTTTCGTACCGTAACGAAATGTTCGAAGAATATTAAATATTTTCAAATAGATTATTACAAATAAATACTGTAACATTGTCTAATATTTATAAGAATTATATAAACTGAATTGCAAAGTTGAAACTATTTTATAAAGTATATAAGTGAGCTTTAAATCTTTAGACAGAATCAAAAATAAAATCTGAATTATTTTCGATATACAAAAAAAAAAATTGTTTTGAAAAAGAAATTGAAACATATTTTTTTCCAAAATCAATTATTTTGTTAAAACAAGCAGAAAGTTTTTTTGAATCATTTAAATCGGACGCTGGACGCAAAGGTAGGCCCAGCGGTTTCGGAGATACAGAGCTAAATGTTTAAAAATTGCAGTTTTTAAGAGAACTAAGCGTGCGATTTAGATGATTCAAAGAACTTTCTGCTTGTTTCAACAAAATAATTGCTTTTGGAAAAAAAATTTTTGTTTCTATTTTTTTTTCAAAAAATATTTTTGTAATTTTGGATTAAAAATTAAAAAAATTACCCAGGCTAAGCACAGTCTAAGCGCCAATACTACTATGTTTGAAAAATGTGAAAATGCTGTCCAGCTAAGCATAGTATAAGTGAAAATGTCGCACAGAATTATTTGCAAATGCGTTTAGACTGTGACCATACGGGAGCACTTTTTTAATTTTGTGCAAATTTAGGCAACTATTTTTTTGAAATTGAATTCGAAAAGAAGTGACGATTGTTAATGTTCTGCAGATAAATTGATTTATGATTTACATTTGATTTGCTCAGATATAACAAGATGTAACAAAAATAATGAAAGTTACAGTATCTGTAATAATATATTTGAAAACCGTTTAAAATTTCTCGAATATTCCATTACGGTACGGAAAGTTTCAGCAATTTGCCTTAAGGCACGATGCCATACACCACTAGTTTTATTTTACAATTATATATAAAAACGCACAAATTAATAAAACGCAAATACAAATAAAAACGTATTCAAACGTATACAAATATATGAATCAAACAGAACTAGACGCAAATATTAGCAGTAATAATTTCGACCATCTCGCCACGAAGGTTGAATTTTGAATGATTGTGGGGTACAATAAACTTTTTGTATTGCACCCTCTATGGTTCCGAACCCGAAACTATTCAATTAGATAACAATTTTTGAATTTTAGTATCATCTGGTAACAATTCATAGTTTTGTCCCTTTCTGACCCCAATAAAAGAGGTTCGCAATAACAACTAAAATCATTCTGTATTTGGACCTCTCGGTCGACACTACGGTCAGTGGTAAGTCTTTTAAAAAATATTTATGTATAATGTAATCATTTCGTGCATTCAGTTTCAAATATGTGTCATGAAACTTGTGTTTGACTTGATTTTCTGCTGAATTATAATTATAAGAATGTAAATAAATTGAAGTAAAAATTCGTCTCTTTAATATTAAACGATTTGCGTTACATTTTCTAATTCAAAATATTTGTGCTGAAGTGTCGCCTCAGTGTTTATTGTTGTGAAAATATTTAATTTTAGCCTTTGAGTTAACATAAATAATTCAATGCAATCTTTAGATTATTAAATTTAAATACAATTAAATAATATTAAATTTTAATATAAATGTTATGTTTCAAATATTTACGATTGACTACATTTATTTTGTTTCAGATTTCATACAGTGTTTTGGGCAGTGGCGGATTGCTTTAGCGATTTATTGTGCATGAATTCTTTTTTATTTAATCACATTGACAATTTTTAATTATTTTTTATAATTTTGAGTTATTTGCGTCCACATTTTTTTTTTGTTCGTGCGAGGACTTATTCGGAATTTTAATATCGTTTAAAACGATTTCCGCGTTTAAATGTGTTCCTGTCGCCTACCCCCCACGGCAGGTTCTAGTAATTCGCGTTTCGTTAATAAATTTTTTTTCATTCGGTGTGTGGATCCTTGCAATGTTTTTCCCAGAAGCAGCGCAACCCCATACACTTTAATTTCTAATCAGTATTATATGTACAATGTTTATTTTTTTTGGAATTATTTTATCAGTAGCATGGATGTAAATAACTCGTTTAAAAATCTAAAAACTTTGTTAAATAAATTACTTGTTTTTATTTTGACTGATTTTTCTGCTGCAATGCAATGAATATGTTTTAATTAAATAATTTAAATTTTTTGTGATTGCACAATAAGTCTCCTAAACGGAGAAATGTTAAAGACGTACTGTTTGAAATTAAAAAAAAAGGTAAGATGATACAAAACCCTAAATTATGTAAAAAAAAATAACAAAATTGACATTTATTTTAGTGAAAATGGGCCTCGACTAAAAATACCAGAGGGTTGAGTACTACAACGAACAGGAGAACATGTGTACCGATATGATGTATCAGAGCACTGGAATCAATACGAGTAGGCTACCACATAGTATTTATAAGTCATTGTTTATTTCATTTCATTCAAGTCACTTTTCATTTCAGGGTTGCAGAATTAATTTCTCACCGCGACGGCAAGCACCAGAACTGCTAGGAGATTGTGGTGGATTAAAAAGGTTGAAAGTACCCTTTTTGGGGTGTAATGACTGCTACTTGTTACATCTTAGCATTGCGTTTACCAATATACAGGGTTTACCTTGGCGCCCTAATCTGACTTTTAATAAAAAACGGTAATTATCTGTAGAGTGCGTAACTAACTACACGAATGAAACAGAATCTATACTTATTAACTTATTTAATGTTACCTAGTTGTGTTCGTCGTAGGTGCGAAGATAGGACTGTATTTTTGTAGTCATGTCTTAAGTCTAAATTCTGATATACTATTGTTTTGGTTGATCAAAAAGCTTGAAATTATAGATGTGTATGATACAGCGTGATGACAAAGGGAATCGCATACAATCGGAGAACCGTCACTTTTTCTGGATTGTGTGTTCTTCGCCCATGTAACAACACACGCACCACTATACACTAATTGTGTACTTCCGACTCGATTGACTACCTCAGAGGACTGATACTTAAAAAGTGATTGCGTCTTTGTAACGACAGCATGCAATGTTTCCAAAGGGTTGCACAACCTTTAGTGCAAACTACATCCGCCGCCCGCCTATATGGTTCCTGTCGTATGTGGTCCAGAATCGCGATAAAGACTACATACATCATTTCCAAGGAGTTCCTAAACTAAATCCTCACCTGCCTATAAGGCTCCTATCGTATGAGGTCCGGAGTCGCGATCGTTTTTTAGTATCAGTCCTCTCAGGTGGTCAATCCAATACGGAGGACACAAGTTAGTGCATTAGTGATGGTTGTGATGTTGTGCCAGGGAAAAAGAACACGATCTAGAAAAATCCGATCGAGTTTTCCGATTTTAAGCTTTCCCCTGCGTAATTACGCCGTTCTATACATTTTTAATCATTTCTAGCTTTATCATTACCCCATCGTTAGTACATTCGACTTTAGGCTTAATGCATCACTATACATAAGTGCGGTCAAGCTCTCGGATCTGTAAACATAACTCGGTACCAATCTATAAGTTGGTAAGTAGATTTTGTTTTAATTGTGTAGTTAGTTAAAATCTCCACTGGTAACTGCAGGTTTTGTTGAGTCGAATTAGGACGCTAAGGTAGACCCTTCATATTGGGGAGTGAGATGCTAAACATACCAAATAGCAATCTTTACACTCTAACAAGAATACCCTTAACCCTTTCAGTTCACCTCAATATGGATACCTACAGGTTTTCTCGTATTCATAAGTTAATATTAAGTAGTTAGACCTTAATTAGATATAAGTATAAAATGTTTTTATTTTTGTTACCGGGGCCCCGTTTGTATGTTTGCCCCTATTTTTAGGGGCACTTGTGTTTTTTTTATGTCATTTCAGATGTCTTTCCAAGAAAATTGCTTATTAAGTGAGTACCAAAAACTACTTCCACTACCCATAGGAGAAATTGTAGACTAATTGATGTATCAAGACATAAAAAATATTGGCATACTGCTAAGTAACATGTATATTTTTTTTTTTATTTCAGGGTTAAAGAATTAATTTCTTTTCGCACCACAAAGCACCAGGACTTCCAAATAACTGCCAGGAGGGAGGATATGCATATGTAGAGATTTTTATCGTATTATTGTTAATTAGACCTTAGTTATAACCATATGTATAAATCTTTTTTCTTTATGTTTTTTAAACCACTTTTTATTTCAGGCTTACGGAATCAATTTCTTTTCGCACCACAAAGCACCAGGACTTCTAAATAACTGCCAGGAGGATACGCATATTTAAAGGTTTTTATCCTATTGTTGTTAATTTAATCTTCTTATTAATTATGACCATATATTCTTTTATTAATATAACCGGGGCCCCGTTTATTTGTTTGTCCCTATTTTTAGGGGCATTTGTGTTTTTTTTTCATTTCAGATGTCATTCAAAGAAGACATTGTATTGTATGTCTATATGTTTTACTCAGAGACCACTACCGAATTAAAGGATATGTGCAAATGGGTACCAACAATGACTTCTACAACCCATACGAATAAAAGTAATAAAATTCTATGTTGACTTCTTTTTAGGTCTTGCACGAGATTTGGCAGAAAATATCAACTCAAAACCAACTAGCAGCACTACTACCTGAACTACCGCCTACAACTGAATTGGATGATATGATATGACATAATTGAAAGGAAAATTAACTGTGAGATAAGACTTTCTATTATTATAGTAGTATTTAATTAAGTATTTAAGTACTTAAGGGACGTATTGACATTAAAATCTTCGGTCGTACCTTTTTGGGGGTTGTTCGCGTACTTTTATTCAGAGCTCAAAAGGGTGGCGTCATGAAAGAACCTCTCTTATATTTTTCGCGCTCTTATTTACATTAATTAATTAATTATCATTTGTCCTTAAACTTCATAGGCTGGGAACCTATGAAGTTTTTTTCCAAGTGTTTACATGGTGGATCTGGGGGGTACATCATGTAGATGCTCTTTTTTTATAAATTTACAATCACCGCTAAAATATTAAAGTACACATTTTAAATTGATTTTTTTCTTTACCACGAGAAGTTCTTTCATCTTTAAAAACCGAAATTTTTGGGTACATTAGGTCATTTCGCGGTGGTTCTTCTTTTCGCGATATATTCGGGTCAGTTAGGTATAATTAGTTTGTAAGTTAGTTTAAGTGGATTAGGGCTGCACAAATCGATACTTAGTAGTATTTACATTATATCCATTTCCATCTGAAATGTTAGAAACGTAAATATGAATAGAAGTATCTATTTCTGTGGCGACACCACATTAAAAAAAACGCGCCTGGCAACTTTACCCCATGGGTGGTGAGGAAAAGAGTTGCATCCTAATTAAGTACATATAATTATCAGAATTAAACTTATTTAAATAATTATGTTAATTAATAAATATAAATGTGTCAATATATGTGTGCGCATCACTGATAATTAACTAATATCGAAATATCTTAAAATAAAATTTTTGCAAAATAATCTTTGCTTTTTAATATGTGGTTAATGTTATTTTTGAATTTTTTTCAGAACTTCATAAAAAATTATTAGATGCTTTCAGAAAGAATATTGACAATAATTATTAATTTTGAATTAGTTGAAAAAATACTATAAATACTACAATGCGAAGAGTTGTATGGTTTTTGATAAAATATATTTTATCTCTTTGCATTGTAGTATTTTTTCAAACTCTAATTCAAAATCAATAACTATTATTCTTTTTAAAAGCATCTAATAATTCTTTAGTATATGTGAGATTTGAAACTTTAGTCAGAATTAAAAATAAAATTTGAATTATTTTCGATATACACAAAAATTTTTTAAAAAAAATTGAAAAAAAAAAGTTAAAACAAATTTTTTTTTCAAAATTACTTATTTTGTTAAAATAAGTAGAAAGTTCTTTGAATCATTCAAATCGGACGCTTCAAAAACTACCATTTTTTGCAGATTTAGCTGGGTATCTCCGTAACGGCTGGACCTGCCTTTGCCAAAAGCTAATTACCACTTCTCCCCATCATTACAAATTGAATGTTTTGTAGATCATTCAAATTGGATGCTCCGTTCTCTCAAAAACTCGATTTTTATTTTCTGCACTCTTTGCTCCGTAACTCCGAAATTACTATTTAAAATTAATATAACTTACCCAACGCAAGGTTAAAAATTATATCTAAATAATTTAAAATAAATTGTTTAATTAAAAAAGTAAAATTTTGTCTATTAAAAAGGACGCCTGAACGGATAGGGCCTAGGGCGGCAGAAAGCTTAATTCGCCACTGTCTATTTTTTTTTTAAATTTGAAAACATTTATATATTGAAAAGTGGGAATGGATATCACTACTGCTTATTACAAAAATACTAATAGGTGATAAATATTTACTACCGATTGTTACAACTTTAATATAATATTATACTATATTAACTTTAATATTATATTATATTTATATATATTTATAAAATATATTTATAATATAATATTATATTAACTTTAATATTATATTATATTATATTTAATATAATATGATAAAATCTTATTGATTTCCAGTCTAAATTTGAAGATCAATGTTGGAATTTTTATCGATTTAATTATACCTGCAAAATTGTTCAAAGAAAAAATTGCACGAAAGATCAAATTATGTAGTATATTAATATGAGTTTTCTTAAATTTTTGGAAGGTTTGATATTCACTGGTTCATTTTAATCATATCGAACAAATCTAATACCTTGAAAATTGAAGTTTTTATTAGTACCGACCTTTTAGTAGAATGTGATATGTGATATGCATTGATTTAAAAAATAAAATATAATTGTAATAAATAAATAAATAAATAAATAAATAAATAAATTGTGATTATAAAGGAGAAGAAGAGTGATTTTAAAAATAAATTATAAATTTTGACTTTTATAAAAACAGTGATTTTAGCATTACAAATCTACAACAAAAGTAATTTTCTATAAATTAACAATTTAATACATAATTGATTTCTACTCATGGTGAAGAGTTATTGAATATTTTTTTTATATTTCTTAGCTTAACTAAAATTTTAAGACACTTACAATATTATTATTAAAATAAAAATAGGATATAAAAATATATTTTTGCATTCTATTATAAGACGTTTTTTATTGAAGTTTTATTATATTGTGATTGTATTGCATACATCATTTTTATTTTCATATAGGTGATAATGTTTAACATTTTTTTTTATTTTCTTATAAATTACAATCTGTCTAAATAGAAAGACATTGAGTAACTAGTTTGACAAATAACATAGAACTTTAAAAGGAAAATCCAGTGGTTCACCTTTTATTAATGCACTAAATTATATATTAATTAAATTTTGGTATTTGAAATAATTAGTTCTAAATTTTATTAACATTTTAGTTACATTTACACATTTTTGTTTTTTAAAGACATTACTGATTATTTGGAAATTACTTTAGTGGCTTATTAATAAAAAGAAAAATAAAGTAATTTTTTTTCTATTTATATCAGCTTATATAAAGTTTTAATTAATTATTTATATATTTTATTATAATCATGTGTATATACCAGAACATTTGGAAAAGGAATCACGCCATAATGATGCCACAGTTTTTATATACAGGTCTCGATGTCATATTTCTTAAACTTTGCTTAATTAATAGATGAAATTTTTATATATATATATATATATATATATATATATATTTATATTTATATTTAATATGTAAATATATTAAAGTATGAGCAATATATTTCTAGTGGACTCAGGTGTATAACTGTATCTGAAAGTTACATTTTACTTTTCCCTTAAGTTTGTGTTAATTTGAATAGAAACAAATTAAAAAACTTTATAGATAGATTTTTTTATTAGCATATTTGACTATTTTATTATTCGAATTTTTCTAACAGGGCTGACATTTTTTATTGATGCAGCAATGCCAGACTAAGTGCAATTTTTGCTTGGAAACATATTGCTAGTTATCGATAGTTATAAGGTATTATTAAACTAACAATAGAAAATAAAATATTGAAGGTACACTGGATTAGAATTTAATATTTGCACAACCTTATTCAATTAATTCCAGGTACTTGGATGATATCTTTAAAATAATCAACCAATCGAATTTACTCAATCACATATAGTTAAAAACTTCTATTAAAAATTATTTAAGAATTTTAATATATGGGTTGTGAGATGTTTTGTACTAGTATTAAATTGAACTTACATATTATCAGAAATATTATCATTTATATTGATTTTATAAGAGTGTGAAACCGTTTATGTCATTAGGAAAACCTATGAAATCAAATTATGAATCAAAACCATTTTCGAATAGTACATTATTTACGTGGTTTTCTCTACATTATTATTATAGAATAAAATATTTTTTTATAAAGAGCATGGGCTACTGTGTAGTTTAGTGGTTAGAGGTATGAAATTTCAGATTGAGCAGAGGTTCAAGGTTTAATTCCTACCTCTGGCAACCTGATGCTAAGCAGTAGTGACAATGGTTTTCACTCTAAAATGTAAATATAAATATGTTTCTAATAATAAGCAAAAATAACCCTTGCTAGATTATGCTGCATCAATAAAAAATTGATTAATATTTTAAAAATTTTAATAATTAAAATTTATCTCATATAGATAAGACAACTGTTCAGATAAAAATAAGTCAAATCAACCATCACACCCTCAAGTTCTGACTGATGATCGCTGTTCAAATAATTAATTAAAAAATTAGGACTGTAAAATTTGTTTACTCAATACATGTGCTACAACACCAAATTTACTATACCAAATAAATGTAGATTAAATACTAAAACGTAATATGATATTCTTATTTTAGATGCACTATTCATGAAGGGAGAATTAGTTTCTTGAAATCTAGCAAAATCAGTTCAAAGTTTGATTCAATTATCCCATATGATTTCCACAACCGTTGTTATTGCAATTAATGGTAGTTTCATGAATACTCAGACTGGATTACTGGTATTTTATCCTTGGTTCGTAGTTAATTGAAATCAAAGAATCTAATTTAATTTTACATTTTCATCGTATAGTTCATCTTCATATTAACTCGTGTTCTACGCGGAGTTATGTAAGCAATCGAGATATGGAATTCATAATACGGAGCATTAAGTCCATTTGATAGTGAAGGACTTCATACCTAGTAGAATCTTTATATTTAAGGTGAGGCTTGTAAAACTGTGTAAAAATTTTCTGTATTATACAATCTTCAATCTTTTATACTACAACAATTTTTAATAGCTTAGAAACACAAATTGATTTATGTTTAATATTTAATATTATTAGTAATAGAATTAATCAAATAGTAATTTTAAATATTATTAGTGAATAATAATAAGTAAGATTTATTAAATTAAAGGTTTCAATTCTATTTTAGGGTTGATGATAGAATGAAATGTTGGTGTTTAAGTATATTTGTTATTGAATATGATTATAAAAACCATAATATTTTTGCACAATTTCTTACAATCTTATAGTACATATTTTTCTTGAATATCAAATTTTTTTTATTTTATTTTCATTCTGTAAAAATCTATAAAAATAATTATATTTAGCAGAGAATGCTGACAAGTGTTTACAATCGATTGTTTACAAATTAGTAGATACGCCCAGTGGTGTATCTACTATAGTTTATATATAAAAAAGAAAAATTATGTTTAAATTGCTCTTTTTAGCAGTACCCCAAAGTTGTAATCCGTAGGTTCACACGGGTTTGATCACAGCCTTATATATAAGTAATTTGTTGTAAGTTGATAATTCTGATTGCCTTTGTTTTCATATATTCATAACTATCAAACTAATAGTGATAGTGTATCTAAAATTTCTTTTTTTTCTGAAAGTGCAGCAGGTGGTGTTTCTCAGTGTGGGAAAATCATTAGTATAAACAAGGTAAAGAAACGGCGCCAAAACACTGCCCTGGGAGACTCCTGCTTTCATTAATTTCGGTTCACTTGTAGTATCACCGAACTTGGACCGAGTAAGGTTGGACTCGAAAAACATCTTGTATGTTTGAAATAAATTTCCGATTTATTATATACCTAAACATTTGGATATTTTTTGGTTTTGCTCCAAAATATATATTCTTTTACCATTTTAAATAGAAAAGTATACTTAGTTTTTGAAAATTAGAAAAAAATGAAAAAGTAAAAAAAACAATAGTTCATCAGATTCAACTAATTTAATCGATATTCAAGTGGTGATATATAATTGATACGTCTTAAATTGAAAAATCTTAAAATAAATAAAAGATACTAGTAATAAGATAAATTAAAAAAAATATAAGCAATTCATGCATCTTATATTTTCAGTAATTAAATTCTTAAATTATTAGGCAATTTGTTATTATTTTGATGAATTTCAATTTCTGTTGTTGAATGAAATCTCTTATTCACAAAATTTTTATATTAATCTTGCTTAATTCTTGTTTAATTTATATCTTGGAAATATTGCAAACTAATGATAATAGATTTACTTATAAAATCGTCTAGCGACTGTAAAAAATACCTGCAATAGTTTATTGCTTTGGAGCAATATCTACCATTTATTTTTATTTTTTTGTTCATATTATTATATTATATGTTCAATTCAGCTTAACAACATATAGAGAAATTTTTTATCATTTACTATAATTGCTTATATTATTGTATAAAAAATACAATTACATATATTAAATTATTAAAGTGTGAAAAATTGCATAGCCCCTTAATTTTTTATATTTTCATTAAAATTTATAATAAAGATTGCGGAAGCTTGATATTACTATAACTATATATACGAGTATATATATTTGAATCGATTTCCATAAAGGGTCAATTTCATTTCATTCGTGACTCTGGGGTCAGATAGGGTCAAAGTGTATTATTTTAGGATCATCTGCATCTTATTCGAGATTATGAATTTTATGAAAACGTGGCAAAGTTTTCAAGTAATTTTATTTTCTGTAGTTTACTATTACTGATTATCGGCTTCCGCGCAAATTGCAAGTTGGCAATAGCAAGTAATTAAACTCGAATGTTATAACTTTAGCAAATCATTTTTAGTAATTTAACATTTACATTACATTATCCCGCCATAAAAATTCAGCACTCGTGACACAATCATAATACACTTTCATCATGTTTTTAAATGCTGTGGTTTAACGGTTTTGTCTTTAACTAATAATGGTGATAAAGGTATATTTTTATGGGCAATTTTGTCGCAGCAGGCACCGGAATAAAGATATAACGATTTAATCAGCATAATCTTTGGACATTTTGATGAAAATGCCTCAATATTTCTGAAATGATTAGCATGTTCAAAGGAAATTAACCAATATGCTGAGTGATCGAAAATTCTTTAAACATGTTACTTATAAATATAAAAACTTCTTTTTAAATGACTGAATTTGTTCATTTTTTAAAAAAACTGAGTTTGTTGGAAAAAGTCAATTCTTTAGTTTGGATTCAATATATTATTCGCATACAGTGTCATTATGAATTTAATGTAATTATTACAACTTATTAAGGTGTGAAAAAATAACCCAGGGTTTTCCTTTTTTTAAAAGTGATCTGGAAAAAGTAGAATTTTTTAAATAAAAAAATAAGGAGGTGTAAGTAGCATTTTGTCTTAAAGCAAATTGCATAAATTATTGTGTGTGAGTAAATAAAAGATATAATTAATACTAAGCAAAATTTAGAAACTTTTAAAATTTAAAATATCTGCAATTGTATTAACGAAATACAGTAAATTAAAATAAAATTTACGCTGACAATTATTCCAAACTTCAATCATATTATATAATTAAACCATTAATTTTATGATTATTATTAAATTAGTATGCCTATAATATTTTAGGATATTCGTTTTAACAATTTTAATCACAAAGAAATGGTTCAGCCAATCTTTACAAAAAACTATTTAGCTTGATTCCTAACAGCTACTTTTGAACTGTTTGGGAACTTTTAAAACTAGTTCAGGATTTTTGGCAAAAACTTCTAACAAAAAATTTTGTACTTACCTCTGAGTTATAAAGAAATGTCTCGGCCGATTGTCGACCAAAACTATCATTATCGAGTTTCATCAAATGATATTTAAAAATTTTGAAATCGGGCAGTTTTTTGAGAAAATGTGGGTGAATGTTCAAATTTCTTAAATTTATATACATATATACTTCCTTTTTTTAATTATTATGCCAAACGAATCAGAATGACTTGAAAGGCTGAGAAGATATGAAAGTAGCAAATCGTATTTCATGGCGGACATATAAACACCTTCTTCCAATAAATCATTGATAAATACATTATTAATCAATTATATTTACAAATGGTAAATTTTTAACTTTTTGTAGGGTAAGCTATAGCAATCGCAAAAAAAAAATCAAAAATAATTTTTTTATATATCATTATGTTTCAGAAGTTTTTGAACATTTTGGCATACCTTAGGAAATATTTATTTATGTGTGTATGCGTGTGTGTGTGTGCGGATACAAATTTTCGTCGACGATTTCGCAAACACGGATTAACCGATTTCAATAATTAAAAAAACATTAGATTCCTACTTGTTAGTTTTTGATGAAGGCAGGTCTAGCCGTTTGTGAGAAACGTATCAAAAAGTGCCAACAATTGTATTTCAGTTCTGGAGAAAATGGAGCGTCCGATTTAAATAATTCAAAAAACATTTTACTTGGATTGACGAAATGAACAACTGGTGAAATTTTTGTGAAGGCAGGCCCAGCGTCTCCGGAGATCTAATAAAAAGTAAAAAGTAATGCCATTTGACAGTAATTTTTTTTTTAATTTCAATATTTATTACAACTGTTAAATAATTAACATCTAGTAATATTGATAAATAATAACAAACATTTAAATAAATAAGAGTGTAAAGGATAGAATTTACATGAAAATAATATCCGTAATATGATGATTTAATATAAAATAGACAGTCAAAAATGAACATTAGAAATATGTACATCGTATTATCACAAATTTTATGTAGATTATAATGATAAGTACAAATTTTGTGTACACTTATATGGGTTCCGTACCAATGTTTACACGATAGACTACAACTCTCTTAGGCGCTTTGATATTTCGACTACAAATCAGCTACGCAGCGCGATTGCTTGAAAATATGTTCAAAATTTTCAAAAAAAAATCAAAATATAAAAAAAAACGTTTTGAAAAAAATTATTTTTTTCAAAAATTTCAAAATTTTTCAAAAATCTAATTTTTTCAATTTTATTTTTAATTTAGTTTTCAATACAGAAGGTTCCAGCAATTTGCCATAAGACACGATGCCATGCACCACTAGTTAACCCTATAATAGTTCACAAAGCTCTAATCAATACAAAACTATCTAGTAAATCTTTTACCAAATAGAAACTATTAAAATTCAGATTCTTATCCAGTCACAGATCCATCAACGTCAAATATTCAAAATTCGTCCAGAAGTACGCCGTGAATGATCCATAATTAAATCATTATGTCGTTACAACGGCGACTTAATAATAGGTATTATACGTCGTTTATTTTTTTAAACAAAACGTCGCCCATCAGAAAATAAGATCAGGAAGACATCTTCTTCTGTTTTCTGTTATGATTGAGTCGCGCGCTTCGAGATAATTCGTTCGTCCTCTGTAATAAAAATCATGCGCTAATTATATCAATATTATCGTAATTAGTCCACCGAGGATGCTTTGGATTATGATTGATCGACGAAAATTAAGTTTTGGAACACACACTTGTATTTTTAACAGTTGAGACTTCCATACATTGGGTAAGTTATAGTAATCGTCCAAGAAATTGAATATTTTTGAATATCTTTACGTTTCAACAGTTTCTGAACTTTTTGGTATATCTTAGAAAAAATTGGATATGTGTGCGTGTGTGTATATATATGTATGTTTGGATTCAATTTTTCATTGTCCAAAAATCGAAATTGAATATTGTTGAATATATCTACGTTTCAAAAGTTTCTGAGCATTTTGGTATATCTTAGAAAAATTGGATGTGTGCGCGTGTCTGTATATGTATGTATGTGTGGATTCAATTTTTCAACGTACAAAAATCGCAATTGAATATCTTTACGTTTCAAAAGTTGTATGTGTAGATACAATTTTTCAACGTCCAAAAATCGAAATGGAATATTTTTGAATATCCTTACGTTTCTAAGGTTTCTGAGCATTTTGGTATATCTTAGAAAAATTGGATATGTGTGCGTGTGTGTATATATATGTATGTGTGAATACAATTTTTCATCGTCCAAAAATCGAAATTGAATATTTTTGAATATCTTTACGTTTCAAAAGTTTTTTAGCATTTTGGTATCTCTTAGAAAAATTGGATGTGTGTGCGTGTGTGTATATGTATGTGTGTGGATACAATTTTTCATTGTCCAAAAATCAAAATTGAATATTTTTGAATATATTTACGTTTCAAACGGTTCTGAGCTTTTTGGTATAACTTATGGATGTGTGTGCGTGTGTGTATATATTTATATATGTGGATACAATTTTTCAACGTCCAAAAATCAAAACTGAATAACTTTACGTTTCAAACGGTTCTGAGCATTTTGGTATATCTTAGAAAATTGGATGTGGGTGGGTGCGAGTGTGTGCTTGTATATTTGTATGTGTCGATACACATTTTTGTTGAAGTTTTCGGAAGCACCACTCAACCGATTTGGATTATTCAAAATGTATTCGATTCTTATTCATGGGGATTATCGGTAATTGGTTTTTGGGGTAGGTCGGTCCAGCCAAGATACAAAGCAAAGTGTGTAAGTGTGGAAATAAAAAATAGGTTTTTGAGCACCCGATTTGAATGATTCAAAAAAACATTCAGTTTGTGGTGATGAGAAGACATGAAGATTAGTTTTTGGCAAAGACCGGTCCAGCAAATTCAGAGATACTTAGCTCAAAGTGTAAAAAAGTCAGTTTTTGAAAGAACAAAGCATCTCATTCGAATGAATAAAAAAACATTTGTCTTGTGACAAAAGGATTAGTTTTTGGGAAAAGCAAACAAAAAATTATATGAAAAGTTAATTTTTTTTTATTTCCATTTTTTTGTTAAATCCATTTTTCCAAATTTTTTTGAAATTCTAATATAAATGGGATTTTAATTTTAATTCTAGATAAAATTCTGAAGCTCAATTATGAACTACAAATAAATAATTTTTTCAAAATTTAGTTTATATTTTTGCCAAATGATGAGTTGATGGCCGAATTTTATGGCTATGCACAAATCATACTACAAAAATGTTTTTTTTTGTAAAGTTCGAAGTTCTCTATAATTGGTATATCGCCTTCGAAGAAAACTATATTGAATAAAAAAAAGAATTTTGCCAAAAAAATTGGTTTTTCTTAGTTATCCTACGGTGACTTATTGGATGAAGTGATATTTCATAAATTATTAGGTTTCATATATCAAGAGGGCTCGCCCGTAGGTAAGCGGTTAAGAGCGACGGGACTTGTGTCAGAGGTCCCGGGTTCGATACTTCGAGCAGCCTGTTGTCAGGCAGCAGTGACTACGACTTATTGGATGAAGTGATATTTCATAAATTATTAGGTTTCATATATCAAGAGGGCTCGCCCGTAGGTAAGCGGTTAAGAGCGACGGGACTTGTGTCAGAGGTCCCGGGTTCGATACTTCGAGCAGCCTGTTGTCAGGCAGCAGTGACTACGATTTTCACTTGGAAATAAAGATAGCAATATATTTCCAAGTGAAAATAGCCCTTACCCGGCATTGCTACACCAATAAAAAAGTCAGCCCTATTAGAGTAATTGTAATTACAAAATCATCAAATATGGATCGATTAACCATTGGGTTACCATCTAAAAAATAGGAAGTAAGGAGAAGTTTCAGTCCAACAGGTCAAAGGACGTAAGGTTCTGAATGCTGTTAAAATATATATATATATATATATATATATATATATATATATATATATATATATATATATATCAAGAAACTTGGCAATTATCATGTGTTGTTTCGTTACAATAGTTATTTTCAATACTCTGTTTTGTGTATATCAAAATTCATATTATTTTATGAATATCTTTGTTAGTTATTATATCTTTGATAATTCAAATGGATAGAAGTCAAATTACAATTATTCCATTCATTCGAACAATAACAAACAAATTTGAATTGTACAGCTTGTAATTGACAATGCTTGTAATACCATATTTCTGATGTGAAAATATTTTTTTAATATTTGTATGGTGTTATAATAATCTGATACCAATCTGTATTGTATTCATACGAATAATAATTTCTCAAAATGTAAATAGTCTTGATTTTTTTTATCAATCTTATTATGAATATATTTTAAATTTATTTATTTTACTTTTACTTTTTTACATTTATGATACATCTTTTTGATAATTCATTCATAAACATAAAAAGTAGATTAAAAATATGTTTTCTTTGAATCTTAAAATATTTTTATTTGAGTTGCAGATGATATATTTCATTTAATAATTAATTAGTGTTAATTAATATCTACACCATTTTTTTTAGTGTCCCACTGATATGTTGGAATTATTTTAACATTTTTTACTTTAATAATATGTTATTTTTATATGATTTTCATTATCATTGTTTATGTAAAAATTTATTTTATATTTTTTATAACTATGCATACTTGATATTTTACATTTCTTTGAATTTATCTATGTACTTATTTGAATACGCACTTTCATAATATTCAAATTTTATGCACTTATGAATAAATTAATTAAAATATGTAACTTTTTATAAATTTTATATTGTGTATTATCAGAGGTTCTAGAAGCTGTACATATTGCTAAGTCCTTATTTAAATTGTCTCTACCTTTTCAGAGTCTTTTCAATCCTTCAGCAACTATCAACAGTCGATGTGAAAATAATCGATACCTTTTACAAATAATTCTATATAAAATTTTATGATTGTTTACATAATATTTTTGAGTTATTTACGACAAAATGCCTTAACGTCTCAGTCAGTTTTAGTACGACCGCCGAGCCAGCAGGCATTTGCCTGCTTCGAAAATTGTATCAATAAATTTATCGGTCGTAATTCAAATTTATGTGCTGATGGTGAATGTAAGACAAATAAATTTAACATGCAAAATTTGTTTATGTTTATTTGTTTATTTAATGGTGATTGAATGCCAATAATAATAGTGTTTTTTGTAAAATTTAATATAAGGTTTCTTATGTTCATTTGTCCATGATCGAAAATGGATAATAATAGTGGCTTTTGGAATAAGGTGAGAATATATGTATAATTATAGTGAATTTTTTTTTATTTTACATTATATAGTTTATATTTTTATAAAAAAAATATTGGCTTTGTGCAAGAAAATGGATAATAATAGTGGCTTTTGGAATAAGGTGAGAATATATGTATAATTATAGTGATTTTTTTTTTATTTTACATTATATAGTTTATATTTTTATAAAAAAAATATTGGCTTTGTGCATCAGTTTAGATTAGGTTTATTAATTAAGAAAATGAGTTCCACTTTTATTACCAACCAAGTATAATTCTTGGCCGTTAGGCTGTACAATTTACATTATTTACATTATTTAATAAAATAAAAATCTAAACATTTACTAGTAGAATTAAATAAATATTAAATACGTCAATGTGTAATTTTTTTAGGCTGTTTTTATATGAAATTTAAGCTGTTTATTTCATTTCATTTATTATAATTTGTTTATAAATCAGGAAGTGGCAGCAATTTTCCTCAAAATTTAATGCTATATTCTATTAAAATAAGAAAAAAATATTAAAATAAGCAATGTTCTTTTTATGTGTGTTTAAATATAAAAATAGTACTCTTCAAACAATATCCAAAACACCTTCATATTTTATTCATCATAGCTTGTTCAAAAATGGATAAGATTTAGTAATTTGCCTCAAAATTTATAGCATATATATAAGTGATGTATATATATATAATTGGAAAAAAATCTCAATAAGCATATGCCCTTGTTTTTAGTACAAGACAATATACAGCTTTTTTTAGGTGTGATATGATTATAAAAATAGTATATTAAACATTAAGTGATTATAATAATAGGATATTAAACAATATCCATAACTGCAATTAAAATTCTTTGAAACTCAATTTTATACTTTTTGGTAGAACTTGGTCTGACAATCACTGGTTCCATGATCGATACCCACCTCAGCTGGCTTTAAAGGAAACAATAGTTATAATTTTAATTTTAACTTGAGATTATGGGTTTCAAATACGCTATCAAGTTAAAATAATCTTTTGAGAAATTATTGGAAAAATATTTATGTCAAAAATGCCTATTAAGTATGGTAAAAATATCATAATCAGAACCGACAATTACTGAGTTATATTTTATTAGGCGTTTTTTGATTTAACAAAATAGTTACTGAATGTTTTCATATAATAATATTTATTGTAATTCAAATAAGAACTAGTGGTGTATGGTATCATGCATTAAGATTAATTGCTGGGACTTCCCTCACGTTAATGAAATATTCGAGAAATATCAAAATGTTTTCAAATAGATTATTATAATTATTTAATGTATTATAAGTGATGTTTAGAACTTCAGCTAGAATTAGAACTAAAATCCGAATTATTTTTTGATAAACAAAAAAAAATTTTTTTGAAAATTAAAAAAAAACAAACAAAAAATTACTTTTTTCTCCAAAAGGGTCATTCTTTTACAAATCGTACGGATTTTGGTAAATAAGTGACATTTTAAAATTGGCTGAAATTTTTTTATATATATTATAGATAAAATCATTTGACACGTATTTCAAGATTTTGCCGGCATTTTTTTTGTTTTTGTTGATATTTACGGTTGATTTTCTCAATTTTAATGAACGTCCTCTGCATTATGTTAATTATCACCAGTAGTGTTGATCAGATCAGTATTGTTTTTTTTATTATATTCATTATGAACTGAACTTTGAAGTAATTTAAAAAAAAGTTTTTGCAATTATTTTAACACCAGTAACAATTGATTGTTCACATTGATTTTACATACGCAATCTGCCTTTGCCAAAATCTAATCACCACTTCTCTCCATCATTACGAATCGAATGTTTTACGGATCATTCAAATCGGTTGATCTGTTCTCTTATAAACTGACATTTTTAGCTGTTTTTGCTCCATATCTCCGAAGCCGCTGGACCTGCCTATGCCAAAAACTAATCAGTACATCTCTCTATCAATAGGAATTGATTGCTTTTTGAATTTTTCAATCGCTTCATTTATACTCCCGAAATCGTTGGTGAAAAATTGACTCCATACATATACACACACAGACACGTACACACATACATCAATTTTTTCTGAAGTACGCCAGAATGTTCAGAAACCTCTAAAACGTGAAGATATGCAAAAATTGTCATTTTTCATTTTTGGCCCATTATTATTACCCTACGGAAAGTTAAAAAAAACTTTTGCCATTGCAATCGGTATATTAAGCAAATTAATGACTTGGGCATCATCATGATTTGGCAAATTAACTCTTTGTTTTAATATTGGTTATTTCCAACTCTTACAACCTCAACAAAATTTAAGACCTAATAAATAAGAATTATTATATTATATTAAACTAATGTCTTCTTTATAGTTTACATAGCCTAGTTAGCACATTGATGAGTTTTGGGAGTTGTCACATGTTTTGATGTCATTACTAAGAAATGAACCGTAATGTTTCACCTTGTTATACAAACCCGAATAACATCTTTTTAATTTAGTGCACAGTATGGCTTTGTTCTAGTTTGAAATATAAATATTTTAATACAGGTTACTGGCTTAGCATAAGCAAATATTAAACAAATTTCTATGATTTTTAAAATTATAAAATTAATAATGCAGATTCATACATAGTAGTTTATAAAATTAATTTTGACCAATGGTTTTATATTGTCTACAGATTTTAAATAATTTTGTGTAATAAGACAAATAGGCAAATTATTAAAAATTAAATAATACTAAGAAGATTTTGTCCTAACAGTATTATCGTTGTAATTCAAGTGAAAGTAAATATGGATCGGGGGTTTTACATTGCTTATATATCTATGGCTTATATATTTTTCTAATAAGAAAAAAATCTGCACCAACTCAATTAATTTCAAAATAAGAATTACAAACTTTGAGTTATATTCTTTGGCAAAATGTTCATTACTTTTCATTAATCTTTTATATTTCATTAATCTTTTATATCGAGTTCATTTACAGTTTAATTAAAACGGAACATTTTCCAAAATTGTCTCTGGTCTTATTAGTGAACCTGTTGGGCAAATCATTTAAAAAGATAAATATGAGTTTGGCTCGTAAATATCATTCGATTTTGTAAGAAATCCAATTAGTAATGAATAATTGCATGTTCAACAAGCTTTTTCGCACGATCGATTCTTAAGATAATTAACCTGTACTGTCGCCAACTCATTAATACTAACCGAACAAGCAAACGAGAATTCATAAAGGCAATTGTATAATATATATATATATATATATATATATATATATAATGTAAATATATCATTAGTATTATAAGTGGAAAAAATATCATTTTGATAAAAACGCACTACACATTGTATGCATACCTATTGAATAATGTTAAACGTACATCGCTGGTGTAAATATAAGTAAATTAAATAATTTTTATTTTTTTATTTTTATATTATATAATTACAATCTGCCTGATAAGGCATTCAGTAATTTTGGTGAAAAATGTGTGGATATAAAACTGTAAAATATTAATCAATATGATCACGAAACCTCAAATATTATCTTATGCAGATATACCATCGTATGCTTGATCTATAATTATCCAAAATGTATATGTATCATTGTATATCAAAATAATTAAGTGTTTATTGTCAATTAAATTTTTTAATCATAAAAAATTCTAATTATGTGATTTGGTTTTTTCTTGTATGATTTGTTGAATGATGCCACATATCAAGTATCAAAACGTTTAATAATGATAAGTGACAATATTTTTCAAGTTTATCTTTTAATTAACAGTTTCCAAGAAATTATATTATTATTTTATATTATTATATTATATTATTAGCAAGTTTTGAAAAACATGGATCATGTATGTTTATTATTAGTTTTGTGACCTATAAAAATTAAAATGATTTATTTAGAAGACTTCAAGAAACTGATTTTTTTTAAATATCTAACAATACACATATCAGTCAGCAGCTTAAACTAGGATAAACATAAAAAAGTTACCTTAATTTGCAAGAAATATATCCAACATCGAATCGATCACCAATGACCTTTCGACCTTTTTACCTTTATCAAAATTACTGAATGTTGTATAAGAACGACAGATTGTAATTCACAAATGTAAATAAAAAAAATTGCAAGAAACATAAATAAAATCTAGTATAAAAAAGCAAATCAGAATCTATCTATAACATATTTATACATTATACATACATATCTTTGTATAAAAACATTGTATATAAAAATTGTTAAATTTAATTCAGAGATTGAATTGAGTATGAAATATCTTTTGTATTTACATCATACGTTTGTGATATAATTGAGCCCAGAAGGTACAAAGTATGAAATATTTCTACAATGTTTTCGATATTATACAAGCAATATGTTATTAAAATTATCTTGTGTATTTTTGTTAACATTTTGAAAAAGACTGTATAATAAAGGGTTTTGTTCAATGTCCTTTTTTAAAAATCATTAATATTTTCATTGTATTCATAATTGAGGAAATAACTGAATTTTGAAAATTGTACTAACAATATGTTTTATGCACAAAATCAAAAATTAAAAAAAATTTCTATAAACAAAACAAATTTTGAAAATAATAATTTTAACTAAAATTTAAATATCATCTAACTTATAATTTTTCTCATATGTGTATTAAATATATAACATAAATATTCAATATGAAATGCATTAATTTATTTCTCCGACTTTTTAAAAAAAAATCTGCATATTCTATTTCAAGTGAAGCCTTTTTAATATAGTTAAAAAAAACATTTAGAGAAATTTATGCAAATTTTATTGATAATAAAGTGTTGAATTTAAATTCATTTTGTTATTCGTAGTTTTTTATTTTGTTGACTAATTTATATACAAATGATTATGGAAACAAATCAACTTTTTTAATTGATAATGTATGTATATAAATTTAGTTCTGATTTATTGGATTAAAATGTATTGGTCAACAAAATACAATTTAAATTTATTTAGTAAAATAAATAGTTTACAAATAAATATAAAATAAATACTTCAACAAATATTTGCTAAATAAAACTTAAAAAAAAATCAAAATAATAAACATATTGTGACTAAATTTATTTACAAATATTGAAAATCTATGCTATATAAGGTCTCATGATTATTTTTGAACCTGAAAATCAATGTACATATTTTAGAAAATGAACCAAACACTATCTACATCTAAAAAATATTAAAAAATAAAAAAAAACATTTTTAGCAAAAAACATGTATTTAAATCTGTATTATCTCCGTTAGTGACCCACAATACATTGTTACTAACCCCTGAAAACACAAGCCTTTGGGGTATGATTTGATCACATTGCCGATTTATCGTTTTGCAGAAAATAAAAATATGTAAAACGCGTGAGGTTACAGAATGATTAAAACGCCCACATTTAACAATATCTGAAAAATAAATCTGTTTTATGTTTTTAGGATGCGATGAGAGAATCCATTAGCACATTTGTTGCCAATCAATAATGGAACTTTTATAACTTAATATAACGTACATCATTGATACAGGAAAAAAACAGTAAAGCAGATATTACAAAACTTCATAAAGAAATTAGCTAAAGTAAATAATCTTGCAAATGTTTGCATGGTCGAGTCGTGATCGAATACTGAAGTTTATGCAAGATTAATTTATCAAATTAATAATTGCAAATAAATTTATATGTGTAAATTCATGTTGTATAAATACATCTTATTTTATTTTCAGAAGCAATTGAAAACAATATTGTATTGACTTAACTATCCTAAAAATATATTTCTCGTGGTTTGGAGCTTATGAGCTTTGAAGTGCAAACTAGAGCTTTTGTAAATTTATGACAGTTTTGCGGGTATTTTAGTTAATTTTTAATTATTTTGAATATGGTGCTGAATTCAATTTTGTAATAAAATTGTTGCAAATTGTGAACCTAATATGGACATTTTTATAAATGAAGGTGTTTTTAATGTAAATAGGTTTTTACGGTTTCATTAGTCACATATCAATTGGCATTTAGTATTTTCTTTGCTTTTCTATATACAAATTAGTGGTTTATGGCATCGTGCAAATTGTTGCAACTTTTCGTACCAAAAATTAAATTTAAAAAAAATTTTAGACTTTGAAGAATTAGATTTTTGAGAAATTTTAAATTTTTGAAAAAAAATGACTTTTTTGGAAAAAGACTTAAAAAAAATGTAAAAAAATGTTTAAATTTTTTTATTTTGAATTATTTTGGAAATTTTATTTTTATTTTTCAATGGAATCGCCCCATCGCCGTCTAACGAACAAACGATGTTACGGAACCCATAGAAAAGTAAACAATATTTATACATATTATTAAAATATCCGATAATTTGATGTGCATATGTCTAATGATTATTCTTGACCTCTATCTATCTTGACCAAACCATAAAAATTTTCATTTTCGATTTTTTGCGATTACTATAACTTACCCTGCGGAAAGTTAATAAAGAAAACTGGAGTATGAATTTGAATAAATTTTAATGCTGGAAAAAAATAAAGCCAAGTTAAATTTATTACTTATATTGAGAAACATTTTGGCTTTTGATCAGTTCTATCAATCACGTACTTTGGAAATAGCCCGAAGGCCATAAAAATCTTCGAAGGCTCGCGCTCTTCTGTCGAATTCATTATCAAAGATACTTTGTTTTGATAAAGTCCTGTACAGCACTGAAAATCAGCTCAGACGTGTTCCAATCACCATAAATAATAAATAATTAAAACATAAGTCTCCTTTTCTTCGCCCATAAAGTACGGGGCATTATTGTTAGTTAAGATCTTCTTACCGCTAATTATAGGGGAGCTGATAACAAGAAAATAATACACTTTTTGGTTTTATGTTCATCTCAAACTATATATTTTCATTTAAAAAAAATAACTTAGCTTCATATAATAAATGTTGATCTTACTTTTTATTCTTGAACAGCAACTGAACTTAACAGCCTAATGAGGTTATGTGATAAACCTTCTATTAATGAACATAGTTTTTTTTTGAAGGGTGATATTAGAATAATCATATGAAAAGAAAATTTTCATTACTAAATATTTAAATCTTGTATTTTCAGTTTAATGGAGAAATCATGGGGGTGGGCTATTAGAATAATAGAAATAGAAAATTTTCATTACCAAATGTTCAAATCCTGTATTTTCAATTTGATGGAGAAATCATGGGGATGGGCTATTTTCACTTACAACTAAAAACACATTTTAGATCAGTGATTCCCAACGTGGTTCATATGGACCCCCAGGGCCCCATGACAACTTTCAAGAGGTCCTCGTCAACGAAAAGGAATTATGGAGATCTACAACACACCTTGCTAATATCTATTTTATTATTATTATGAAGTCAATTAATAAATGTCTTAATTTGGATTAGTATCTTCACTTTAAATGTTTAATACTAAACCTTAGTACAAATACAAATTTATAAAAAAATCGATATAGGCTAAATAGACGATTCATGGCGAAGTCTAAGGATTTTAGATCGATATTTTCATGTCAGAGTGCTAACTGAATTAAATAAGTTAAATGACTTATACCATTTGTACTCTTTATATAAATTGGATATTTGAACATTAATTTAATTATTTTTTTGTAGGAGACATTACAAAGCGTTTTAATTTTATCTTTTGCATAACAGCTCTAGAAAATAATTTTATAATAATTTAGTTAGAGACTATTTAGAAATATGAAATTGGGAAAGGTAACTGTGAATAATCTTGAAATGGGGATATGTTAATGTTTTCTGGTAAAAATAGTTTTTCTCGGGTTTGTTACAATAAGTAACGATATATTACAACCATTAGGAATCGTCCATTAATTACGTGATCGATTTTTTAATTTTCGGAACCCCCTTTCCCTAGGTAAAACGTCGTGATATTTAATATTACCCCCTTTCCCCACCAAACATCGCGTGTATTTTTAGTAATGTAAAATTATCTGAACAAATTTTTTGAATTTACGAAAAAACGTCAAATTTGTTGTTGAAAATTTAGGTAAAAAATGAATACACGTGATATCTTACTATATCCCTCCCTCTCCCATGTGATTATTTGTCAACCCCCCCCCCCCTAAAAGCCACACGTGATTAATGACGTGCGCTCCCTTAGAAGAAGGGCAACCATTGGGTTACCTTCTAATAAAATTCTGTCCGTGGGTAAGTGGTTAGAGCTATTGGATTTGAATCAGAGGTCCTAGGTTCGATATCTGCCTCAAACAGTCTGATATCAAGCAGTAGTAACATCATAATGCTACTGTAAAAAGATGTTACTGTACTGTAAACACTGCAGTGTTTACTTTGACATATGTATAGCAATATGATTCCAAGCATGAATAGCCCTTGCTCGACGTTGTTGCTTCGATAGAAATTCTTCATAATTACCGAAATTTTAATAATAAAATGCATCACATAGAGATAGGACAACTTTCATAGAACCCTTAAGTTTTGCTCGTTGTTCAGTAAAATAATCTTTTTAATAAAAATATATATCAAGGTATCATAATAGGTCAAGTTTTCATGAATTAGATTGCTCATAGATAAAAGCTACATAAGTACTAGAAAATTATCACAATAGCTCATAGAACGTTAGTTTTGATTGCAGCTCAAAATTACAATTACAATGATTAGATAATAATCTTGACGGACGTCTTTTAGCAATATCCACTAGCCCCCTTTCTATAAACTTTTTGTACGATACTTTTGAGATTATCCTGCGCTTTTATTATTAAATTTCGGTACCCCCGCTCGATTGTGCGTCAAAGTCAGTGTTTTTATTGCGTTATTATTGAATTTTATCTTGATCGAAGTAACACGACGGTGCAACATGGCTTCATTTCGTATGCGTTTCAAAAAGTTCGCAAATAACTGTACAATTAGCGGTTCAGGAAAAAATAATTTTAATAATATGTGATATCTGAAATTTGACACTAATTAGGAGGATATAGATAATTGTTGAATAAGAGGTAAAACTATAAATTAAGAATTGATTGGTTGATCAAATTTTTAGGATAAATTTACAAATTTGCAAACAAAATTCAGTATTTACAAAATAAGCTAAATAAATGCAAATAAATAATATTATAAAATCATTGAGATATATAAATATAGACATATGAATATTTCTGCCTCGCTTGCGCTTATTAGTCTATTTCTCTATTTATCTGTAGAGGAAATACAGATATAATGACATGATGTTTTGTTTTTCAGTGATATTTATTCATTTAATGATGTTGCAACTAGTCTTAAACGTTTTACCCACCTTTGTTTTATTGATCACCACTAATATAGTATTTTAATTAAGTGTAAACTATAATAACATATTTATTAAGAAAAAATGCAAAAGTTCTACTAAGAGTCTAATTATTGCAAGAAAATTGATCGAAGTAACTAAAATTGGCATAATTTATTTGATTTTAATTGAGTTAATTATAATATCAATAAATAGGTCCTCAAAGAGACATGAGAAAAACACCTTCAAAATACAATTTTCAGGGCGCGAAGCACATTTGAACTGATTACACGGACAAGACTGTGACAATGACGCGAAACATCTGATAGGATTATTGTTATGGCTTTCTTCATGTTATATGGTCGCGGCAACGTGAATAAAACTAGCCAATTTTTAAATAAGGCCTCTGTGTCATTTTTATCATATATGTCATTTTGTCCAGATTTTCCATATATCTTTTTTATATGTATATTCTTCTATTTATCTACTTGTTTAAATTTCTTTTTGTATCTATGTCCGTGCCTATTTGTCTATATGTCTACTTGTCCATATGACATTTTGTCCATACTTTTATATATATGTTTGTCTACTTGTCTATTTGTCCGTATTTCTATTTGTGTGTATGTCTGTGTCTATTTGTATATTTCTCCATAAATTTATTTGGTCCTATTTCTTTTTATTCATATGTCTATTTACCTTTGTGTCTATTTGCTCCTGATATAACAAAAATTATATATAGCTGTCCACTTATTTTCTCATTTATCCATATTTGTTTATCTATACCAGCGGTCGGGGAACATTTTTAATAATTACCACAAAATATTTTTGCCTAAGTTGATATTATTCCCATGGCAAAGATAGATTACCCCTCTATGATCCAAATACAGTATATACAGTAAATATCAATTGAAAATATACTTTTTACTCCAAAAATTCTATTTTTACCCCATTTGTGGTAATTTACCCTGGTTTTCCAACTACTGCTCTATACTTGGTGTATATATGTAAATTGATCTGTCTGTCTAATTGCTCATATGTCTATTTTTTCATATAGCTGTTTGATTTTTGTTTGTTTATTTGATTAATATTCCTGGATATGTCGAACTCAATAATAATATTACTGGCTATAACCTATGCTATTATCTAGTTGGAATATCACATGTCTATTTGTCTATTCAAATTTGTGCTTATTGATGTATATCTCTACACCTTTTTGTCCATTTGTCCATATGTCTGTTTGCCTATTATTATATGTGTATTATGACATATGAACACGTCTATTTATCTATAACATAGATTCTATATGATCATTCGTCCATATGTATGTTGTCAACATATTTATATGCTCACTAGTATATATGTTTTTTGGAAATATTCATGTCTATTTTGTACCATCATACCCGGACGTCCAATTACCGGGTTGGCATTCGAATTAGATTTTTTTTAAGTACGACTAAAAATTTTCTGATATTCAAGATGGAATGGGTGCAATTCATAATAATAAAAACATTTCAATTTTAATAAACATTTGCTTCATTAAGGTGTCTGGGTCTCTGATGTTCGATATGAATAATCTTTAAAATATTATAATATACAATAATTTGCAATGCCATTTATAATAATTATAACAAATACAAAAAATTAAAAAGCACAATATAAATATTTTAAAAATGTAATATCACTTTCATTACTACAATTTGTTCACATACTCATATAATTATTCAGTGCATGACTTTCTTTCCGTTCTTTGCTTTCATTTGGATTTATTTTGTTAACATATTAGAAACATTATTATTCTATTTGCACTTGTAATAAAATATTTTTAATAAATTGCACATATCATACATATATTTAAAATAACATTTAGTTACAAAGCAACTAGATAAGTTCTCGAAACCCCTTTATCACATATAGATAATATCTAGTTCTTTGTTGGTGCTTGTCAAAAATGAAATATACATATCCCTTTGATATTTTTTGATAAAATAAGGAAAAATATAAGGATAAAATAAACAAACTAAGAGTATTCAGTGGAGAAATTAGAAAAAGTTTAAGACAAAGTTTTGTCGCCATAAGTGATAAATTAGGAGTAAGATAGCCAACTAGACTATAAAATCGATCTTTTTTTATTAATAAGTTTTATTTATAAAAATCGATAATATTTTTTTTTGTTGAAAGCAGAACCTCAGAGTATTCTTATGCACTTTTTATTAGCATATTCACTAGTATTTGTAGCGCAATTCTGATCTGTATCTAGTCTGCGCATCTTCACGCTTGGCACATTTGCTATTCAACAGGCTCGAATCGGTAAGGAGCCCCTTTAGCAAAATAATTCAAGAGAATAATATAAATAATAATTATATTATATTATAAATGTACCGCAAATTAGATATGATTTGAATGTATGGTGATACAAATTAGAAAAATTCTAAAAATTCAAAAGCCATATTTGACTTTAGACTATTTATATTCTATTTGATTACTTTGTTTATTTTGAATATTAGTGACTTTATTTTATCTAATTTGATTCTAATAAAAATCTGCTAATATTAGTTTTTGTCTTTATTTTCCATGTGATTAATTTTGCTAAATTGATACTATGATAAATAAATACAAGTTTTGATACAAAACTGTGAAATTACTAACGTTTAACAATTGATTTGAATATAAATATTCATACATAAAAATAGTAAAAACTAATTTTTATCAGTTTTTGTTATTTTTTTCTATGTTATGTTGATTATAGCTTAGTAACATTATTCAATGAAAATCTCATTTCGCTAAAAAAAAGCAATTTAAAAATTGACATTTGCTAACAATTTTTTTTATATTTCATATATTCTAAGAGAAAAGCAAATTTTCATAAATTTTTCATCATCATACGTATTTGAATGCTAGGTATGTCTTCATAAATGTTGTAAATCCCAAATCTATTGAAAGGGTATTCTGAACAAGAATTTTAACAAAATCCATTTTGTTTTTTGCACATTTCAAGAATATGCGTACAAGAGGACTTTTCAAAATAGAAATTATTTTTGGAGATATTGATGTTTGACCACGAAATTCATCCTCTATGTCCTTTTACTGGACCGAAATTATTAGTAACAGATTTTTTATCATAGGCTTTTCTTCTCTTCAGTATAAACCTTGCTCATCTCTATATTCCAATATTTAATATTTAAAAAAATGAGAATAATAATAAGAGTTATAAAAAAATATTTTTGATAGTCGCTATTTCGTGAAATTTTTTTTCCATAGTTTATACGATAGCGACACTGTTTTGGATTAATAAAATATTTATACTTTTTACTCCAGTTTATTTAGTGAGCTAAAATCATGGGTATGGTCAGGAACCAATTTTTGGAGTTTGCCCATTTCATCACATTATAGAGTCAAAACTTTGACTATATTTAATTATCTATATTATATATCTCAAAACATTAATTAATAACTTATAAAAAAAATATAGTACAAATATTGTTAGGATTTTTTATCGTCTTTCAAAATTTGCACAAAATTCTTTTCTCTAAACCAGAATACCTCCTTTAAATTAATTTTACATAGATAATGAATGAACTTATAGGAATCAATTTAATTCTCTAACATCATTTCTTCTTCTTTTGCCAATGTGTAACAGAATCAATATTTGCAAATGAAAAATAAGAATGTGCCTGTAATGTTTCGTATAAAAACTTAAATTCTCATAAAGCACTTTAAAATGTCCATTACCATTCAGTTGTAGTTTAGAATCTAAACTTTGATTATTTTTAATTATTACATATATATATATATTGTATATATTTTATATATCTCATAATATTAATTAATAACTTGTAAAAAAATATAGTACAAATATTGTTAGTTTTTTTACGCACTTTCAAAATTTGTACAAAATTCATGTCTCTAGACCAGAATACGTCCTGAATAAAATAATTTTGTATAATGGACTTAATGAAATCAATTTAAATTTGTACCATTTTGTCTTCTGTTGCCAATGTGTAGCAAAATCAATATTTGTAAATGAAAAATAAAAATGTGCATGTGAGGTTTCGTATAAAAATACTGAAATTCTTATAAAGCACTTTTCATAAAACAATAGATAAATATTGATTGCCATAGCGTAGTAGTTTGGAATCTAAACTTTGAATATTTTTAATTGCTATTTTTCAAATTTATATCATATACTCTTAATTAATAACTTGTAATAAATATAGTGCAAATATTATTATCCTTTTTCCAGCCTTTCAAAATTTGCACAAATTTTATGTCTCTAGACCAGAGTATTTCCCTAATAAAATAATTTTTTGTAATAGACTTATAGAAATCAATTTAATTCTTTACCATTTCGTCTTCTGTTGCCAATGTATAATAAAATCAATATTTGTAAATAAAAACTAAAAATGTGCCTATGGTGTTTCGTACAAAAAACTAAAATTCTCATAAAGCACTTTCCACAAAACAATAGAAAAATGTCCATTACCATATCGTAGTAGTAGGTCCGGCTCTATAATCGACAAGTGCGCCAGTTACCGTCGTGGTAGTAAGAATATGTGCAAGAAGTCGAGGAGCACAATCGGGGCTCACACTCTCAGTGTCTAAACACCATTCTTAGCTTCAAGACGTGGCTCCAGTAACACGCACATAGCCCCAGGGGGGCCATCCGTCTTCAGAGCCACGAACGATATTCAAAACAAACAATATCGCATGATAAACGAATCGAATCGAATCGGATCGAATCGAATCAAGTGTGTCGAATACTGTGTGGAAAATGATACATTTTTATTTAAATTCCTATTTTATGCGTCGGTATGGAAAATAAACGATGAATAAAAATTTCTAAACGCAATTATACATTTAAATTGAGAAGAAAGTGTTATAAATCCGCTGTTAATTAGACTAGTGTGCATTAGCATTGTTACAGTCTAAAAACTGTTCTGATTAGATTATAGGCGGCATGGTGAATTTGAATCTCGCGCTAGAACTAAATGACTCGTATGCTAATTTAAATTTAATAAAATTAATTTAGTTATACCGGACTAGAAATTTATTTGTAATGAGACTGTTGTGATTTGTAAATATGATATGTGCGCAAAATAGACACAATAGTGATAATTTTGTGAAGAGAATAGTTGGGACAGATTTGAAAATTATTGGGACAACAGAGTTTAATATCATTAGGAGTGAGGACTTGACATGAGTAAGTTTTTAATATATACGTTACATACAATTAATATTTTAAATTTATTTGTTCAAAACTAGTAGTAATTGAGAACATTTCTTTTCAACCCTTTGAAACGGTTTTTTCAAACATATTTTTAAGTTTGCAGTCCAATATTTAGTATTCAATGAAGTGTTTTTCAAGAGCTGTACATTCAAATATCATATTAATAATATGTATCTACCATTCTTATCTATTTATTTCCTGAAAAAATAAGAAACTAATAAATTAGTGATCATTGATGGCTTTAAGAAGCTTGATGTGATCAGCTTGAATTGAATTTTAGTATTGTATTCAATTAAAACTTAGCATAACTTATGATCAAATATACGAATAATATGAAATTCGAATTGTAATAATAGTTATTTGTCTATTAATTAACAATTTAGAAATTTTTCAATAGGTGATTTTCTAAACATATTGTTTCAATAGCAAAAATGGAAATGGTAATGTAAAAATTATTCGTTCACTTCAAAACCATTAGTAATTTCTTGGAAAAAATTTGATATTTTATAGATATTTGCAAATTTTGAATCTAATATTTAGGATTCTCCGAAATTTATATCTAGTTTAAAGGCGTCACATTCAAATATCGTATTATTACTATTTATCTATCATTTTTATACGTTTACTTCCTAAAAAAATTGAAAACAAAATTAGTAATGATCTATTAATTTGATATTAAATTCATTTAGAATCTGATTTAACTAATATTTAAATATATATTTTATATAAAATTGGTTTGCATCATAATAGATATTATTATAAATTCACCAATAATTGGCACAATTTCCTCATAAATGTTGATTTTTGATGCATATTAAACTTGAAAATTAAATTGCTGATTAATAAACAGCAAATTATTAATTATTTTAAAAATTATTTTATAAATTATTTTGAAAAACACGATTTAATTGAATTATTTTTTCTGCTTATATAATAATTTGCGTTGAGATATTTTATTAATATTATTCATTTATAATTTATATCATCTGGTGTTTACTTCCTAAGAAAATAGGAACCAAAATTAGTGATAGTTGGTGACTCTACGAACAAAATATTTGAAACCAATTTAACATGCTATTCATATTATACCAATTTACATTTTTTTAAATTAAATAATGTAATGCATGACCAATAATAAGGTATATGTTAGCCTTACAGTATGATTTGAAGTTAAACTGAAATGATTACTAAATTAATATCTCGGCCAAATGATGAGCTATAGGGAGTTGAAATTATTATCACATTTTTTCGAAAAAAGTTATAAAATCGCATCAAATTCATTTAAATACCATGGTCGTTCCATATCTTAATGGAAACACGACCAGACCCTTTAACTCTTATGGTGGCCACGTTCAAAGAAAATACAAAAGTACTAAAAAATTACAAAAATGATGGTATAATAATTTTAGTAAGTTACCTTTCTTTGTAGTATTTGTAGTATTTCATTTTTGATAAATTTGTCATTGTTTTAATTTATGAAATTTAGTTCAGTTAACGTTTTACCTATCCATTTATTTTGTGAACTTAATTGCCAAAGATTATGCACCTATAGTTTTAATAAAATACGATTATTTTTTTATTTCAATATTTTATAAAATGGGAAAACCATCAATGACAAAGGAAAACTATCTGATCAGCTGATATCTGACCGGAACTATTAATTTCTTGTAAAATGTGAAGGTCGCCTTCAAGTGCCCGCAATCTCAGGAAATAAAATGAAACATTGTAAAGATCTAAGACAAACAAGTTCACATGTTATCTACTCTTTACTTATAAATACTACTTTCACAAAATTTCTAATAATAAATTATTAAAATTTCAAAAACAAATAAACAAATCTATGTAATAGAGTTATGGTCTCAACAGGAAAATCATTAAAATTTTTACTTATTGTAAGATTAAATTTTGTGTATATCATTACGCAAATTGTTTCACTGTAAGCATCTTTGAATTGTTTTTTTACTATATGGTATATTTAATATAAATTCAATGTTTACTTAAATTATTCGACTACATCGAGCCTAAATCATTATTATATCTAGCAAAATCAACTTAACTATTAAATTCTTTATAATATTCATTTTTATTAGAAAATGTATATAATTATAATATGCACTTTTATTAGAAATTTTCTAATCATATTATAAAAATATTATAAAAATAGTGTCAAACTTGAAATTCAAAACATATAGAAGTCTTATTAACTTCCCGAAGGAGAAGTTTATGTTTTCATCCAAAAATCCGATTCGCTAATTTTATTTTTTCTCGACGTTTCAAGCCATTCTGAATCGAATGAGACCAAATTTGGAAAAAGTATGTGTGTGTGTGTGTATGTGTGTGTGTGTATGTGAACAGATTTTTTGCCGTAAATCGACGTTTTCTCAAAAATGACTGGACCAATTTTAAAAATTTAAAAGCCATTCGATGTATCACGATGAGGATTATCGTCTCTGAGTTTTGTGCGGCGATCGGCCGGGCCGTTTCGTTGTAAATTGCAGAAAAGTGAAAAATTTTTCGCCCACGTTTTAGCCCGCAATTCTAAATCGATTCTGAAAATTCAAAAACCATTCGATAGATATTGGTTGGGAATCGTGCTGATTAGTTTTTGGTAAAGATCGGCCGAGCCGTTTTCTTGTAATAACTTGTAAGTTCATGTAACTTGCCTCAAGGCTAAATACCAAACCAACTAGTTCACTTTTTTATTCAAACGTGACTTTTTTTTAATAAATACATGGGTGCATATATGAATTAAACAAAATATTATGTATTTCTCACATTGTGAAATACTTCTATACTATAATATAATATTCTATAATATAATTTTTATTAAAAATATTGCTTATGGTTCGGTTATGGATACAAATTCAAAAAACTTGTGTTGCAGTAAATTATAAAATATATGAACTTCCAATTTAAGTATTTCTTGATTCGTGTTTTCAAAATTGTCGATGCTTGGTTGTATGTACAATTATTTTCATGAATCAATACATTGTCAGATTGGAGTTGGATAATTTATTAAATTATATACTATCTACAGTTTTAAAAATTATTAAAATACAAAAAAATATTAAATTTAAAAAAAAAATCAACTTTGATATTTTTAATCGATCTATTACAAATCACAGTTTTCTCTAAAAATATCGATTCTCACAAACAAACCATCAACTTTGATCGTTCTAATCTATTATTTCCGATTCATTCATATGTCTCCAGATGTGTCTGTTACCGTATCTGATTATATTAGCGCGTATCTTAATTATAATTATTCTTTATGTTGATTAATTAATTATACAGTCTCAGCGACTTCGAACGATTTATACAAACTTGAATACATCTGGGACAAGAGATCGCTAAGCAGCCCGTGCGAACTTGAGCGGATAAGACAATGAAAATTCTATATTGTTTTTCCTATGAACTTCCTCAGTAGATAGATGCAGAAGAGTATTTAAGGATGAATATAACAAATTAAATTTGTTTGGAGAGTTTGATGTATATAAATACTAGATCAATATAAATGTAGTGATACATTTTTGAAAGGATATTTTAATTTAATAATGTGTTCTTAGTGTTGTTAGTGATCGAACTAGAAGTCAACTGTTTAAATTTATTTTATATCATTACCAATTATTTTTATGTAGGGTAGAACGGGGCACAAAGGTCCAATTTGCATTGAAGAATTATATTGTAAAAATCAAACTCATTATATTGCACAAATAACACATATCGACCAAACAACTATCTGACTACATTCAGTAAAACTCCCAGCTTATTCGCTATTCATTTTTGTGAAAATGTATTTTTTTGCTTCTCTCAAAAATTTGTTTTCTGGTCGTTTTTACCCCATAGGCGAGAAAAAATGGGTTAGCCTGTGTTTACACAATGTTTACACAATGTTTTATTTTTAATTTTGAGGGAATTTTATGAAATAATAGCAGCATTATTCAACCAATGCTTAGTATAAACTGCATATAACCTTGATCTAGTATTTTGCCAGAAATATTCATCAGTACTGTTGGAATAACTATTTATTTGATTTATCTCTTGTGATATTGTTTTTTTTTAACTTAATTTACATTTTTATTTATTGTGTACACTTTTACCAGAGTAGTCGCTCAGGTGGTCTTTTTTACCCACCAACCTGTAAACTTATATAGAGGTTATATAGAAAACAAACTGTTAAATCTAATTTAAAATTTTCAATATATTTTATAAAACAATTAATTGGCGTATTTAAAAAAACATTATTCAGGATTTGTAAACTAAACAACAGTGCTCATAACCAAAAAAACCAACAACAAAAGAAAATACTTTTGTTGTGGATTTTCAAACATTGCCTGATAGTAATGTCGTAAGAATCAAGGTGATAGCCATTTATATATCGATTTCCCTCTACTTTCAAATATTGGTATTAAAAAATTCCTAACTTGTTTTAGAGATATCGATGGTGGACCTTTTTATCCGCGGACCTTTGGACCCCGTTTTACCCTATGTTTCCGTTCATTGAATAAACGGAAAAAATTTAAAATAATGTAGAATAATATAATATAAATGTAATAAACGTAATCAGTTCAGAAAATTTTGATCAATAGTCTCCTAAATTTTAACTAAGCTTGCAATCGTTTTCCTCGACTTTGAGCCATAAAACGTTTAGCATCTTTACGATAAAACTCTTTTTACCATAACAAATTCATGTTTCTTAGCAAAATTAAATTCTTCAAAAACTATGTTCTTTATCCCGTAATGGAGTGTTCTAATCAGCATATTATTCAACATGATTAGTAGTTGTTTCTTATTTTCTTCGGGTAAAGATCCCATTACAGCGGTAATGAGAAGTATATGCAAGTTCCGCGGTCTTTAAAGTGAATCGCTCCTTGATTATATAGTTTGACAGCTAATTATGTTTCCAGGAACATGTTTGCTGTTCCATAAACAGCACCGACAATATCTTTTATTAGGCTTCTAATTGTTACTTCACAATGCGTAGGTAACATGACATTATGACTTGGATTAGGCTTTATGAATACACGCATATTGTTTTAAAAATATAAAATTGTGCACTTAACGTAACTTTACACAAATACACACATAATTGCACACTTATATATATATATATATATATATATATATATATATATTATAAATAGATACATAAGTAGATAGGTTGATTACTAGATAGGTGGTAGATAAGTAGATAGATGATTAAGTATATTGATAAATAAATAATTAGATCGATAGATAAATTGATATATGATTAGATAGATAGATAGATAGACAAATGATTAAGTAGATCAATTAAAATAGAATTTTTTTAGTCCATTCAAATAATAGAAAAAAAATGTTTCTCAAATTTTAATATACTTTTTTACATATCGAGTTCCTATTAAACACCTCTTCGATGGATAAAACATACAAACATGCAACCACATTATTTGAACAAAATACTTTAGAAGAAATTGTGTTAGAAAAAAAGGATAAAAAGTATTTAATTTAAAAAAAAAACTTCTAAAAAAATCTTGTCGAATGGAATACGCGTTTCTATATATGATTTCTAATATTTTTCCCTTTGTGTTAATTAAAATTAAATTTTTGAATGACTTGTGTCTTTAAAAAATTGACAAACTTAATATGTTTTTAATATTTGACAGCACAGTTGATATAATTATTAATATAAATTATCTCTTATAATATTGCTTTTTTGATTTAATTTTTTTTTATTTACTATTTTTTACTCTTTACACCTTTGTTAGGTTGAAGGTTCAGCTGGTCCATTTTAGAGATTATACAGTAATACTGGTCCTAAATTATTTTTTTTTGTAAAGAATTTATTAAAGAAAACAGAAACACAAATATTAAGTTGATAAATTATTAAGATTTTAATAATTTTCTGAAAAGACTAAACAGCATACATTTATAAAAATAAATTAGAAATTTAATAATAAATACCCAATATGGGATGAAAAAAAATTGACCATAAAATAATACTACCAAATGAATATAAAACTGGAGAGAAATTACTTTAATGATGCATTTTCACAAATTTCATATTTAAGAAATATGAATATCACTAAATGAACGACAAATAGAGAAAGGAAAATATCATTTTATTAAAAATATAAAAATACAAATTGAAAAACTATATGATATTTACACAGTACAATAATATTCTATGAAGTTAAAAAAGTCTATTACAAGGAACTGCAACCAATAAATTAGTGAAACAAATTTATGCGAGAAAAGACAAGAAATATTAGGTTTAATTTATTTAAAAAATATTTAAACTAATAATTTATAATAATAAAAAATCTTAAACAAGATAAACAATATAAAAAATACAAAATAGTACCTACTAGAAGCCAAGTAAATATAAATAGTAGCTAAAAATATGATATATTGAATGAATGACAAATAGAGAAATGAAAATTTCAATTGAAAAAATTGAGATTACAATTTTTTGTGATTTTTTTTAACTGATTAAGATCTACAATAATAATAAGATCGTGCGTCCAAAAATTAAAGAAAACATACAGGAACTAAAGAATAAATAAATATGAAAAGTTTTGGTACCTGAAATGGTAACACAGATAGTTTTTTGAGTATTTAATTTTAGCTTTATATTTACTTTTAAATTATTCATGATTCAATTTAGTCTAGTATAATCTATAATATACTCTATAATATATAGATAAATGGACTCAAAATTTGATTTTATGTAGATTTCTTCAAGTTAATATTTAATAGAAATTTTCAGTAAAGGCCTGTCGATATGTGAGGAATATTTTACATCTTCTTTTACATATGCAAGTGGTTTGAAGTAATTGATTTTGTGATTAACCAGCAAGAATGCTTACGCATTTACGCGGAATAAGAGATCTTAGCCTTAGATAGTTTGCCGGAAAGCAGATTTTCTGCATTTTTAGCCCTAGATACATTATTCCTAGAACGAGTTTCAAAAACAACAGTACTTAGATTCTGATTTAAATAAAACTAATCTATGTAACTGTTTGGGTGCGTAGCTATAATACAATTTGAGAAGAAATCGATCCTGGACAACTCTGGCATCGAGAGAGTAAAATGGTAACCAATGAATTCCTTATCTATAATTATTTTTGAAATAGACTTTTGGGAAAACTCTTTATTTCCTACAATTTTTGTTATAATTAATGAAAATACTGCAAATTAATAACAAAATTAAATTTTTTTACGAACATAAATAAACCGAGGATTTATTTTTTTATTGTTGTTATAATTTACACCCGTCCAATAAACTTTAAGTAAAATTTATGAGACCGAGAAAAATAAACGATCATGGTTGATTAATATCAGTTAATAGTGCTGTTTTACTTTTGATTCATATTTCTGAATAATTTCAGCAACTCGTTATGGTTCTATATTGAGCCATCTATATTTTATAAAATAATTAATGAAGTCACAATCATCTTTCCTTCTATATATTGTCTAATACCACCTAGGTCAATACAGTACACTTTATATTATTTCATTGATTTAGCTTTGCTGAAGTTTTTGTTCCTTTTTCATTTCCTGCTTGTAAATATTAAATCATGTTACTGCAAGTTGTGCCATATTATTTTTATTCATGTACTAGTAAAAAGTAATGAATAATGAAGAGTATTTATTAATCACTGCTAGTGAGATGTTCGAATGATGATAAATCATTGAGTTAACTCTATTCTAGATATTTATAAAAACTAATTAAATTATTTATATTTACACGATTGGTTTTGTAAATTATATAACATCATGCTACATACACTTCTTTATAATATCGCACTGAACAAGTTTTATTTTTTGTTTTTGAATTGCATATTTATGCTCTTATACCACTAACTTGTTAATTGTGAGTTTATATATAATATATATATATATATATATATATATATAATGTGTATTTAATACAGTATTGTGAATAAGAAAAAAAAGTAAAACCGAAAAAAAATTTAAAAAATATAATTACCTGTCGACGTTTTGGAACTATGTGCAACACTCAATAAGTCGGCAGGATTATTTAAGTTTGGATATTGAAATTTTGACTAATTTGTATTTGAAATATAGACTTTAATATTTCCATAATCTGCAATATAATATACTTATATTAACCCTTTCCACTCGGATGATGCCGCTTCGGATCATTCCAGTGGTAAGGGTTCTAAAAAATACTAAAATCCGCAGTTCAATTACTAATTCAACTAATTATTCACAATTAATAACCAGATCTAAATAATTCTACGGACTTTTTGAGTAATGAACATAGTTCCGAAACGTCGACAGGTTAAATAAGTTTATTTCCACAAACGTCTGAAATAACATGGTTTTAGTTAGGCTTTGAAAATCAACAAACAAATATTTTTTAAAATAAATAAATGAGAAAAATAAAAACGATATAAAATTGACGATAAAAGTTTTATAGCTACATATCCAATTTTCTATAAGTATAAAAGTTAAACTTTTTTTGTAAGTTAATCTTAAGCCTCTAAGTTAATTCAAAGCTTTATGAGCTTTTTGAGTTAATTATAAGTTCAAGACGATAAAAAATAATAATAAATTTATTTTTCTTCAGTGGGAGTTTCAGAATATAATCTTTTGAATTAAATCAACTGTCTGCTTCCTCTTTAATCTTCTGACACTGGCAACAATTTTGAATAAAGATGTAATTGTAACTTTTAAATTTTAACTGTATGTTACCACATTATAATTATTGTTCAATTGAACCAAAGAATAGTAAATCTGTTGAGATGTTATGTAAAATACTTGTTTTACCAGATTGATGAATGATTCATTCAAATAATTTAGAACAAAAATGAGAAGACATTAGATAGTTTTAATATCGTGTCAAAATTGAAAAGAAAGCTTTTACTATTATTTACTTTGATAAGGTGGAGCAGCAAACATAAACAAAATCATAACAAATAACAACCATAGGAAACATTAAAATAGAGATGTATTTAATATATTTTAAAAAATGTGTACCATATGGAAGATTATGATCAGATCTATCATTAACGCTATAGTAATATTAAATAGTAGTCTGCCCGAAGGCAGGTCCATGGTATGAGAGCACCACAAAATCAACGACTTTCTTGCCCTCCCTTGCTTATTATTCCCATTACCGTTTCATTACTATTGATTAATGACCATTAATCACTTTATTTACGTTTTTATGATTTTTTTCCGAACTTCTGCTTCCATGGTTCCTGCTCCTGTCCTTCTGCTTTCAGTTT
>NW_020536999.1:47068304-47096432 GCF_003426905.1 Ctenocephalides felis | reverse complement strand
ACATGTTTTTTCTACTCTAACCAAATAGAAAAAACTGTTAGCGTCTAGTCAGTAATCGCACAGATAATGCAATTCAAGCTTGCTATTATATTTCCTGCATAAAGTTTCTTAAGGTATCTCAATTCATTTATAGTAATAGGGTATATCAGTAAAAGGTAACAAGGTCCACCAACAACATCTCAAAAACAAGTAAAGTTACTTAACAACAGTATTCTTTAACAACAATATTTGTTATAAAGTAAAGGATAAAAAAAGTATTACCAGCCGTCACTATGAGTCATACGACTTCTAAGGAAGTAAACGGCAAAGTTTGAAAATCATAACAATAATTTTTTCGTTGTTAGTTTTTCTTTCAGTTGTGGGCACTGTTGTTAGTATACGAGATCCCAATATAATTTTTAAGTATACATTATTTAATTATTTTATAAGATGTATGGTGAATTTAAAGTTAGACTCAGCAGATGTTTTTATATAAACATCTACAATACTTCACATGTGGGTGGTGCAAAAAGAACCAACTAAACCTTTAACGTGGCAAAGGTGCAAACATTAAAAAATAGTGAATAAAAAAGTAAATTGAACCAAAGAAAGTAGTTTACAAGAGATAACTTAATAGTTATTCAACTCTCTTGATAAATATTTTTGACAAAATACCAGATCAAGGTTATATACAGTCTTATATCTGTAACAAATGTACTCATAGAATTATATTTTGCATCGATTGTTTATATAATACTTCTCATATTGTAAACTTCCTTTAATATTAAAAATAAGACGTTGGTCCCATTTTAACCTGCTTAACAAAAATTCAGATAATAAAATTATTGCAAAACAGATAAAAATACATTTTACAATAATTAATTAGTTTTCACTGAACATAGTCTGATAATTGTTTATTTGATATGTGATAGTTGTTATGATATAATTGAAGGTTTGGTTTTCACAATATAATTGCTAAAAGTCAATTTCAAACAGTCAAGTTAAATATTTGTGCCCCACCCTACTCTATTTTTTTAAAATAATATTGAATATTATTTTGTACTCCAATAATTATAATATTAACTAAATATTCATAAAATTTTATTGTTAGAAAAATCAAAGAGGCGCAACTACAAATTATTAGGGATCACTGGTATAATATAAAAATAATATTCAAAGGCTTGTAATATACATATTATTCTTTGTCCTCTGTATAAAGAAGGTTATTAATAATGAATTTTACAGAAAGAAAATGTTTCTAGACGTTTCTAAAAGAAAAAATAGCTAGTAATAATTTAAAAAATTTATAATGTAAATTTATATTTAATTATAAGTTAATTTATAAGTTAATATGTAACAATATTTAAGTAATTGCACGAATGGCACATGGCCAAATGATGTAAATCAAAAGCCAATAAAAAGAAAAATATTCTCTGTGCACTATTTTACAATATTACATCTATTTTTGTGGCTTATTTTGAATTTTTGCAATAGTACTACTATTAACTTCTATAAGCTTCATACAATTAACAACGACATAGATTACCACTGGGTAAACTTTCCTAATATAATTATCCCACAATTACTGAATGTAGTTTCTTATTTATAACGACAGATTGTAATTTTTAAAAGTAAATAAAAAAAAGTTTTAATATTTTGTTAAAGGAATGATTGGATGGTTGAATATTTCAAAATTGTTTAGGTGATCTAGTAAAAAGAAGGTTATTGCAATTATTGTGTATCATTTTTGTTAGAAATCGAAACAGCAATACACTCTTCATTTTATATTTTTTATAAAAATTCTTTACTTCCTACGTTTACCGAAGCTTATCAATTACTCGCGCGTATCGATCGAGATCATAATTAATATTATTAAAAATAATAAAACTAAATGACTTGCTCAGAAATGAACAATTAAGACAGTATATTCTTTTTGTTCAATTCCTTCTCCTCCAATTCTATCAGAGAACACGTTATAATAACAGTTCATTTATTATATTTTGTGCTCTCAGCCTAAACCTGTTTAAATAGTAATTAATTCAATTTTTTCCATAAATTCAAAAAATTATTATACGCACTACCGTATATTACCGAACGCGGTTTCTCGTAAAAGATGCGACTACTAAAAACCGTTACCGCGATCATTACCGAAAATAAAAATGAATTATAAAAAAAACAGAAGGCGAAAAACGTTTTGTATTTGGCGGACGAATCCAGAAATAACATTATATTCCAGTTGCCTCATATATTATGTTATTCCCGACGATTTGGCCAAAAGTCCGAGACGGTCGTTATTTGATAAAAATCGTTCGAGATCCGACTTCGTGCTATGCCGATATTAATAAGAGATCCGAGGGATAGTTTTGTATATATTTTTTTCCTTTGAATTATCACAAGCTAATTAGAAATTTATATATTTTTTTGTTTTTTTTTATTTTTTATTTTATTAAAATGGCCTCGTTCTATACAGACATTTTAGCCAATATCAATTGAATACATATAACATACTACAATAATATAACATTACAAAATATTACTTCTGAATGAATATATAAATAATAATAATAATAATAATCACAAAACTGAAGAAAATAATAATAATAACTTATCAGCATTAACTTGATTTCCGTAACTCTCTATAATTTTATATTACAATTGTTCGGACGTATTTCGTTTTATTATATTGGCCATGCATGTGACAACCTTCAGGGCATTAAGCTTTTCTCGGGATGGTTGCTACCCCTAGCGGAGTGTTTCAAAGTTCGAACTACGCTCTGGGCAACGCGATATCAGGCAGCAGCGATGTCCATTTTTACTTGAAAATATAGATCAAAATTATGTTTACAATTGAAAATAGCCTATCTAGGGCACGGTAATGGAAAATTTCTCACACTATTTATCATTGAATCGAGTTGGAGTTTAACTCAGGACTTGCACCAGAGCAGTACTACTATTATTATATTTGAGAATGAAATACTGGTTATGCAGATAAACGAAATCTGGATATTTCTCTATAAAAACAATATCTAGCAATGAGTTGATTAATTTCTACTTGTTTTCTCGTTAAGTAATTAGTTTGAAATTGGAAAATTGTGAGCAAGTTCCTGCAAAGTGATCGGCGCAAATATGGAATTGTATTTAGTATGCCGTTCGTAAAAGTAGCAAGTCTTGTTTAGACACGCACTTTGTGTAATTGCAAATATCTTAAATTACAAAATTTAATTTATTAACTTGGTATTTACTGTTATAGAATATACATCAATTTGTGATTTGTGAAAATTACGCCGGTAGTGTTTTAAGATAATAGTGATAAATGCGAAAAAGACTACTGGTTTTAATTTGAGGAGTAAGATTTTAATTTATATTATATTAATAATATTAAGTTATTAATATTTCATTTTAAAATTTCTATATAGTGCATTTTGTATGGCTCGTTAAAATAAATAACAACCTACACAGTAAAATTTAATTTTTCAATGTCTTTCTCATTTACAGATTGTACAGTGTAATGATTCTAATTTTTCATAAACATTACATAATAAATTATACATATATATATATATATATATATATATATATATATATATATATTTATATAAATGTTATTAGTTTATGAAGATATTACTATTAGTATAGGAAAATATAGATTTGGTTCATAATGTATATACGTGATGTTTGAATTCGTACGATTATTTTTTATTACTTAAAATGAGTGTTTGCCTTTTCTGATTTTAATTATTCATTTTTCTTATTTTTAAAATACTAACTACTTTTGAAATAATTAGTTCTAAATACTACAAAAAAAATAATCGAGTCAATTCTATCGATGTTTTAATTTTGACTATCTATTTTTTGTATATATACAAACATTGATTGATTAGAAAATTTATCAGAGACTGCTTAAGGAAATATTAAATTAGTAATTAATTAGATAGATTGAATAAAATGTGTTCAGCTGGCCGTCTATTTTAAGCAGCAGCTTGTTTCGAGTTCGAAAAAATTAACTTTATTATGGTATAATAACAGTGGCGTATTACGTTTTAGTAAGACCCTCAGGGTCCTCTAAATATATAGTTTGCTTTACTTTTCGGAGAATGTGGTGGCTCTTCTGTGGTGATAAATGTCTTTTGTTTAAACAGGTTTATGCCTTTATTAAAATATTTGATATATATATATATATATATATATATATAATAAATTTAATTTATTATCTTGGCCAATTTAATTAGAATGATATAATCTTGTATTATTTTAGTACATAACAATTTGAGATGCCTTGTGACATTTCCCAAAGACACAATTTTAAGAACATTACCCTTAATAAATCTTTGTTAGCTTGCCTTATATTAAATCATCTAAATAACCGTTAGTACCACAAACAGAATCGGTTGTTTTATATAAAACGTTAAATTAAATTTTTGATCGTATACCAAGACACATCACAATTTTTATCAAGATCTTAAGATGCGATTTATTACCTTTTATTTTAGTGTCGTGTTCGGGTTACTAAGTAGCATAAAATGTGCTACAGAAAAAATATATGTATATATATATATATGTATATATATATATATATATATTACATATATTATAATGATATGTATTTTAACTTCGTGTCAGAAAAAGTGCATAAACATGTCAAACCGACTGAAAAATTGAATGTATAAAGATTTATTTCATTTATTTATTACATTATAATTCAATCGTATATGTTATGAATACTAAAGAGTAATAATGAAACAATAAATGTTACAAAGTATTCATAATTCAATATAATATTTTGGTATAAATTTATAGTCGGTTAATAAATAAATGATGCTACTTAAATCAATTTAATTAATGATATCATGAATCATATTTAATGGAAAATAAATGCTTGATTTTTATATGTATAAATTTGATAAGACAACCAATAATAAAACATTATGCCTTATATGTTAGAGAAAAAATTAGAAGTAGTTTCTTTTTATTATAATTTTTTTATCAAATATAATATTATCCAGTTGAAGAAAAATTATATTTTCGGTTTAGTTACAGAAAGTGTGTTCGAGGTTAAAGTTGAGTCTAGTTTTAAAGGATTTATTTGTACATGCAATTTATGTAGATTATAGTAATTAATATAAAAATAAGTTTTATAAATTATAAGTTGTATAAAGAATACTAGAAATTATTCTGATTAATTAACTGACGTTGATAAATAATTTAAGAATCTATTGATCTATCAATAAAAGTCATGCTAAATACTAAAAAACAAATTATGAGAAACTTTAGATAGTAAATTATATATTTTAGATTAACAATTGTTAATGTTGGCATTTATTTCGCCTTTGACCATTTGAAATTGTAATTTCAGCATATAGTCCAAAAGAATTAATTTTTATTCTGATTGGCTATATATAATGTATAATGAGAAAAAAAAAATTGTATAACTTAAATAATTTTATATTTTAGAATAGAATTGAATCCATTAAATTACAATAGAATAGGTTTAATAATAAAATTATAACAAGAATACAAGTAGAATTCAGTTATTCAAACACGTGAATATGATAAATATATTCTTGTTAATGAGAGCAATAATTTTTATTATTATTGTGATTTAAGACATCATATTATTGATCATTAAATTCGGTCCTGTAATCATTTTGCGAATAATGAGTATACAAATACAATTCCCAACGACAGCAGGACTTGTTTGAATCTTCTCATTAATATAATATGATATTTTATTGAAATTACTCCTTTCAGTGGCTCTAAAATGTGAATTTAATAACTAATTTATTCAGGATAAATAGAAAATCGAATCAATAACATATTCTAAATAAATGCAAATATAAAAAAACTTATAAAATTATATATTAAACAAATAATTAATTTTATACTTTAATAAATTAATTTACAAATTGCGTTTTTTAATATAATTAATAGAATCATCACATGTTTGTAAAGTTCATCAGGAGCAAATATCAGCATTCTAATTTGTTTAACATATAATTTTTTTTTATAAAATTATTTTGGTTAAGAAACTATTTTGCGATTTTGGAACCAATTTTGCAATGATATTATCAAAATACATGTAAAAACAATGTTTTTATTCATACAAAAGTATTTTCACCTCAATTCATTTAACAATATTACTTATATTTTTTTTTATTTTTTAGGAACTACAGACATTTATTTGATCAACTTATATGTATTGATTGTACATTTTAAAATATATTTATTATAAGTCAAATTACATACTAAAAAATAATATTTTGCAATTCCTAAGATACAAAATTATATAACATTATCAAAAATATTTCAGAACTCATGAGATTATGATAATATTCATGCATTTTATATTTGACAAAAGTCAGATACAAAACCCATATTGTATTTTTCATTATGGCATTGAAATGCATATTTTAAATATTTTATTCTGAGAAATATCCAGTTGCACGAATATTTAATATAAATGTTTTAATTTTACATTTGTCGACTTCGGTTCACATAATAAGATTAAAAGCTGTGAACAGAATAATCATAATACTATATACGCATGTAACTGTATATTATTTATATGGTAACGAAATTATTCAAGTTATATTTATATAATATAACAAGAGTAATAGCTTTACATATTATTTAATAATGAAAAATGCTAATTCTAAAGAAACGTTCAATCATAGAAACGTGAATTTAATTCCGTCAATATTCTGCATAATAGCCAGTAATAAACTCAGATTTGCTATAGATTAAAGAATCATTTTATGTATTTAAATATATTCTGAGAAGTATCGAGTATACTTATTTTCATGAGAAGATTAATATTACATTTGCATTATAATACTTTGGAACTAATAATGAAAATCAATGGTATAAATCTGTAGTTCATGGGACAGAATTTTATTTGGACCAGAGTAATAAAAACTTATATATAATGAATAATTATAATAAATAATTGCTAATTGTAAAATAGACAAATTGATATGGAACTTTTATGCAAAATTTTCAATGATTTTATACATATATCTTGCTTGTATTTAATTTTACAAATAATAAAAACGAATTCATTTTATATAGAGCAAGTTGTTTAAAGCTATTGTGTAATTTATTATATTTTAAGATATTTATACATTTTGATATTTAGAAAAAATTGTGAATTTTTATATTTGCAAATTCAAATTTTAGAAAATTTCATTACAACGTTGTAATACAAAACTTACAAAAAATATATTAAAAAATATTAATTGTAAAGATATTGAATATAAAGTAGTAAAAGCTTTTTGCACTCGATGACAAGCCTGTATCACTAATATCTATTAAATCTATTTTTCTTACAAATAAAATTCACCATATTATCCTTTTTTATATCCTTCATAATAATCCATTACTTGTTATCATCAAAATCATTTAAACCAATTTCGAATTTTCTACTTCTACAAATTTTCTACAACTTTCCTGTTTTGATTTAATACAAAGTAGAGGTGTATAAATTTCAGTTTGTTTGAATGGCATTTTCATTAAAGTAATGATATTTTATTTCATTATAATGTCTTCAAGATAAAGTTGCAAAGCTGCCTGAAGTATAAAAATCAGGTTGAGCTGATGAATGGAATAGAGAAACATCATTATATTGAATTTAAATAGTTAGCTTTATCACCAGTAATATTACTCATAAATTTATTGATACGTCTACAAATGTAATATTCAATCATTATTTTTAATCAAGTCAAGTAATTAACACATATAACACTTCTAAGTAATTGAATCTGGTGGGAAATCATATACGAGCTTTTTATGTTTTGAGCTTGTTGAGAGTTGTAACAGATGCATTTATAGAATTTCTATTACTATTTTTTTTTTGATAACACAATATGTCGTTAAATTTTCTTAGAACTTTTATAAGTATGAATAAGGTTTTATTAAAAAGCAGTATTTTATACAATGATTAGAATTTTTACCCAAGAAACTTTTCTAAAATCAGTTTTTGCGCATTCAGAAGATATTTAATGTGTTCTCATGTCATTGTACTCATGAAATTCCAATAAACAATGCCATAAACATAAACGTAAACTTAGATAATAATATTTTATGGATATTTGCTTCTTCTCGAATTAACATTTCAGATATCGTACGCCACATAATATGCGCAAAAAAACAATTGTAATATTGATATTATATACAATAAATCAAAATCGCTTCCTTTCTTGCAGAAATCCTAATTTTATTAAGTGTAGAGTAACTTAAAGTGTGCAACTTGGGCTTTGAAAGCAAAATCAATACTTAATACAAAAATTAGTTTCACATGGCATGATAGATTTCAGTACTCTATAAACCAGCTATTGTACAAATAATCTATTATTATAACAAAATTATTATTTCGAAATATTTAAAATTTCAATTCAAAAAAACTATTTTTCACATCAAGCTTTCATCGTATAAAGTCAAAACAAAACTGAGCTTAAGTTATTATTGGATCTTGCTCAGTGATATTGGCCTTGAAACGACAAGGTTCCAAGTTAGATGCCCAGTTTGGTTTGACTAATATCAAGTAGCAGTGATTTCCATTTTCTCTTTAAAATACTTATTTAAATATTTACGCAAATGAAAATAGACCTTTTCCGGTATTGCTGCATCAAATTAAAAATATATCCAAAGAATTAGAGAAATTCTAATAATCAAATTTAGCAAGTATATATGAGACATTGGGTCACCTTCTAAAGAAAGAAGGCTTTTCCAAAGAGATTTGTTGAGTACTGATTTTAATTATGTAAAAGGAAAAAAAATGACAGATTTACTGGATAATCAAAAAATTGCTAACGAAATTGCAGCTTCTTTTCACTAAAGCCGCGGTTTGCAACCCGTAGGACGCGCCCCCTCTTGAGTGCGCCAAGATATTCTAAAGGGGGCGCGTACATCTGTTTCTAGAATATTATTTTCGAAAATAATCCAAAATGTTGATATTAAAAATAAACAAAATATAATTAGTTTTTATGCATATTTCTACATAACATTGCATATTATTTGTAGTCTGATATCTCAGCTGAGTATTTATAAAATTAAATTGTTGAAAAAATTAAAGAGGGAGCAACAAATTTTTTATTAGAGCGAGGGGCGCAGTGCAAAAAAAACCACTGCATTAAAAGCTCATTTTAATAAACTGAAGCAATGGCTCATTCGAATCATCGAATAATTTCACTAGATCAGCAAAATGTTGAACTCATCAAGTTTATATATATATAACCAATTGAACCAAATACTTGCTAAATTTTAACTTTCGCTAAATTACAAAAATAAAATTGATTTTTAATCAGCATCTTCTACATAAATATTTAAAATTGATAATATAAAGCAATAATTAACTCAAACCAGCAAACAACAGCACTAAATCACCAAGGGTATGAATTTATCAAATTTGATTATTTAGAACCTCAAACCATGTGTTAACTAATTGTTAATGCCTACTAGGTTAGAGAAAGATTATTTACAATTTTAAATCAACTCAGAAAAATTTTATTGAGAAAAGTATTCTGAAACGAGTTTGCACATAGTACAAAAAAATCGCAGATAAATGAAAATACCCAAAAATCTAAAATAACCTGAAATTTTACTGAATGTATAAAAATAACCATCAGACTGATTTCCAATCAACCTATAAAATAATTTCTAGCAAACCAGATCAAGTGCAGTAGTACCAGTAGGTATACATTAAAATCTTGATGTTGCTCCAGGCTATAGTATACAATAACCACAACATTCTCTATCAGACAATTTAACGTCTTTTAAACTGCATCGGTCGTAACCTACACGAAGCTACTGGAATGTCATATATTGGCTTTAAAATGTGCAAACTCGTGCCAAGTTCAATAAAACATTGAACTTGAAAGTTAAAGAAACAGGTGTTGGCGAGTAATAACCTGGCAAGAGTATCAGATCGTGTTTTATAGAGATCTTTTGGTATGGAAGACCATGTTGATAGTAAAATTTCTCCAATGAAAAGCTGTAAACACTCCTTTATTTATAGACTCCCAATATTCGTTTATTTATTACCATATGGTAGTAATTTATTATTTACTAATGAATATTAATTTAATCTATGGATCCCTGCAATGATCTTGACATTAATTGCAAATTTATAATAAATTAAATTTATTAACTTAAATGCTTTTGTATTTATGAGCAAAATTATGTAATTCAGAAAAGATTAACGATATTCACAGCATTTTTGCACAGCATGTCTAGTGGTATGTTTTTTGCAATAAAATTGAATAACCTATCTAATAATTATATATATATATACATATATATATATATATATATATATATATATATATATATACAGAACTATAGTTCAGTACATTGAACATTGCAATCTAACATCATAAATACCTATGGAAATCAAATTTATAATCGAATCATTTTTCTTGGTTTTCAAGTCTTTATTCTCTAGTACGAATTTTAATCCAATAAAAGCAAATAATTAATTTTGATTATAATTCTAGAATTTTTTTAACTTTTGCAGATATATAATGTTCGAACTTTATATTAATTAATTATTCAACATAAATTTCTATAAAAAATAAAATCAAACGATTAATTCTACATAAGAATTTAATTTAATTTTTAATTAATTTATTCCACATAATTTTCAAATATGTTTAAAAAATATGAATATTGGACCATTTGTATTCGACAGTATTTTAAACCTATGTTTAAAATATATGTGCTTAATATTTTGAATATAAAAATGTTGGAAAAAATATTCTGAAACAAGTTTGCATATAATGGAAAAATCGTAAATTTGTGGCAATACCCAAAAATCTAAAAAAAAACTGAAATTTATTGAATGTATAAAACTAACATATCTATATAAGTAACATCATTATTTATAATATAACTAGTTGGTATTGGTATTTTGCCTTGAGGCAAGTTACATGAATTTCGCAATATGTGTAAATAATCGACTTTAAATAAAAAATAAATTAATTTATGAGTGATTAAAAATATTCCGATTGAATTTATTACACATAATTGAAAATGTACGAACACGTTAACTCAGAGTATTTTCTAAAAGCAAATTTTCACAAGTCAATAATTTTCATAATTGAACCAGTTTCCGTAGGACTTTAATGGTTTAGTATGTTCATTAAGACCAAGTACTTTAGCATTATACCAAGCAAATCGTTTAATTTCAATTTTAACAAACGACTAAAAAACTATTCATCTTCTCAAACTTTGATGAATTTTTAAAATTAAACTACTTGTCGTAAGGCCGTAATATTTCAGTAAGTTCTATAAGACCATGATATATATCGCGAAAAAAAGTTCTATAAAAATTGGCTTAATTTTTTTTTCAACAGTTAATTACAAGAAAAGCTCGTTAGATTTTCACCTAAAACTGATCAGTATCATTCTAAACTACAAAAAAAAATTCACTTTTCTGCGATTTACAAAAAAACGTAACCTAAAGCAAAGAAATAGATCGTCGCACAAATTTGAGAAACGCTGGTCTCCTTCGGGAAGTTAAAAATATGCTCTACAAGATCGATACGTTATATTTTATAAAAAAAATCTAGGTTCATTAATGTAAATTTTGTAATATTTCCTAGGCATGAAATTTATAAATGTGTTCAGGTTTAGTTGTTTCACTTTGTCAATATCTATATTTTCATGAAAATGTTACTTTTTTATATTTAATAAAAAATAAAATTAATTGTTCCTACTGTCTTTAAAATTGAAAAGTTAATACCTTTGTTCCAATCTACCGTTTCCAAACAAGTTTATGCATTAATTATGCAATTCCGGATCCTTATTATTGTACATTGTATGTCCGTCATTTTTTGCAAAATATATGCATTTCTTGTTTGAGTTGCGGTCTAAGCGAGTTCGTCTTCTGGACAGTTAATTATTCCTCAGAACAACTAAGAAAAAACATTATTTTGTTGTAAACTAGTCAAAGTAGTTACTTAAGTTACTGTAACTGTCTTTCAATTGACCGTCACGATACTGTTTCGAATTGCATAACATTACTTATTTCTGACTCCGGTTAGTTAAGTACCTGATTAATAAAAAAATCATACGTATTACGAAGTCATTTCTCTGAAACTTGTTCTAATTGAAGATTGTCGTAAATTTGTAGTTCAAGGTCACTTGTGAAAACTGGATCATTAAGATTATATCTTTTACTGATTCGTACTTTTTGAAAAAAATCAACATCTGTCTGTTAAAATTATAATGGTTTAGTAATGAGTGACTAAAATTATGATTAGAACTTTACAAAACCTTAATTATTTACATAAATTACAATAAATTAAATTCATACTTTGCGTTTGTTTATGAAACAAACAAAAATTCATGCTCAGGGGCATTTATATTTTGGTACATATTTATAAATTGCTTACAGTTATTACAAATATATTTTAATTATTTACTGAAATGTATAGTAGTAGTATATTTAAGAAATGTTAATATGAATGCAATAATAAGTGTAATCCTTTTACATAGTACTTTTTAAAAAAATGTTTCTCATTCTTATGTGACTTTGAATACCATCAAATATTGTTATAACAATTTATAATTTTAAATTTTAATTAAATAATAAAATTAAATTCCTGAAAAACTTAAGTTATAGTGATCGCAAAAAATCGCCTATAAAAATTTTTGCATTTCTTCACGTTTCAAGATCACTTGAAGATTTTGGTTTACCCTGTAAAAAGTTAATATATGCGTGTAGGTATGTATGTTTGGATATAATTTTTTGTCCACAAATTCGAGAGGACGGATAGAACGATTTGAATTATTCAAGTAAAATCTATTTATATTTGGCAAAGGTCTAGCCATTTTTTCTAGATACTAAGCAAAAAGTGCAAATATTAGTAGTTTTTGAGAGAAAGGAGCATCGAGTTAGAATGATTCAAAAAATATCCGATTTGTATTGAAAGGGAGACGTGCAGATTTGTATTTCATTTAATATTGTAAAAGAGGAAATAATAAAAATTATTAAAAATTATAAGAAAAAAAATCAGCCCTTATTAGCATTAGAGTTATAAAACACTACTATTTCATAGACTTAAAAAAACTAAAATTAACTGAGTAGTAAATATTTGAGTTTATTTCTTTAAAAATTTTGTTTATTTATAATTATTATATACTTCAATACTTTATTCTTCATTTATAAATATAAATATACTCTAGTAAATATATCATTTTTACAACTATATTGGGCTGATTCTTATGGCAAAACTATGTTACGTTCTAGTTTACATACAAAATGCTACTAAACACTATCAAAATGCCATTAATTCGCGGTGCGATCAAGCGTTTTACACATAAAATGATATTCACCCATACGTTATCAAGCCATATCTCAGGGATGAAATTATGATAATATCGTTTTTTTTTGACATTTGTGCATTTTCTAGGTTAGGTTTTCTCCCTAAAACGCCTAACTGCACAGAAACCACATAGGATTTTGACAGTTTTTAGTACCACTTTATATGAAAACTGCTGCATAACATAGCCTTATCAGGACATTGATCTATTTTACTGCAAAATCAGCCCCTAAATGCCTATTATAGTACAAATTGTAATTTATTATATATATATATATATATATATATATTTAAAAAAAATGTTAAATGCATTTTAATTATTAGATTACAACAATTATGAATACAAAGTTATACAAGACAAGAATTTTGATCACTGACAGTGTGAAGTAGTTGCTGAAATGTGAGAAAACTCCATTCTAACCGTAAGATAATCGCATATATTTATGTTTTCATTTTCTTCAACGATAAAGTGGCTAAGTAATTCTGATGTGTGAGAGAATGCAATTATATTCGTGGAGTTATATCATAGACATAGGTGTATCGAGTCGGTGTAATTATCGCATGCACTATTATAGAGCGTCGTTAAGCCGACGAGCTTCGTTGATCGCGACCACGGTGAACTTTCTGATCTCTCGACTGAAACCGAAACCATATCACAGACATTGGTAAATATTGCATATGATAACATAAGACACTATAATGGTATCTGAAATTAATAATATTATTTATTTTACAAAAATTTCTACGTATAATAAAAAATTTTGTGCAAGAATTGAATGTGAGGAGCATGGAATGTTCTGTAAGCTATTGTAATCAATTTCCTAAGCATAAAAGTACATTTTTTATAAGAAAACCTAATAGTTGTTCTATTTAATTGATAGATTTGATATTGGAAAGCGGTAGTTGTAATTTTTCCAGTCGTAATGGTATATTTTACCTCATTGCAGGCTGGACACAATGGTCGAATTTGACTAAGTAATTAAGCTGTCTAAACCAAATAATTTACATAATAACACATAACAATGCAATGCGTGCGAAAAATGCGCAACGTCGAAGGGGCGCTATCTTGATTTTTATATAATTTTAAAACTGTAAAAACTGTTTAAAATAATAGAGTAAAATGGGCACCGAGGACCCTTGGACTGCTCCTAGTACTAATGATTTAATTTATCTTTTGTGAAATTGCTTTCTTGAACTTAATTTAGTTTTTTTTACTATTTCCGGATTATTAACACTTTGCCAGAGTAAAGGTTAGGTTTTTTTTTCCTATTAAACTTATTTATTTGTTTCTATTAAAGCTAACAATTACTTAGAGACTACATTAAGATCTCGTAAACTAAAAAATTAGCAAAGTCGTAAAAATCAAGGTGATAGCTAATTGAACACATTTTGTCCTCTACCTTCAAATATTATTGTTAAAAAACCTTAGCGTTACTTGTTTTTAAAATATCGATGTGAACCTCATTTTTGTCAATTTACAATTTCCTGTTTTATTGTTCAAGTGATTGCAACCTAATTAAATTTACTTTGAGGGTTCATTGAGATTCATTTCTACATTCTGCAAACTCAAAATCATGCAATATGTTAGTTAATTTCAAAGTAATAAAAAATATTTGAATTTATCACTTCTAATTAAAATCATTATATTATTAGAGTCGATTTAAATAAATTACTCTTTCGGTTAGTTAAATTATTTAAAATTTCAGATATATGGCCCAGAAATATATGCCTTTTTTATTTACAAAGGTCGAAATTAAAGATTTATGATTTATAACATTATTAATATTACACTATTATAATAATAATGTTATATCATAAATTATAAAGTACAATAAATGTAATAAATAAATTCACTAAAAAAGATTTTCATCTTTTGTTGAAGGATAAGACTCACTCCTAAAGCTTTAAGACGTAAGGTTCTGTTTGCTGTTTAGATATGAGAAAAAAAAAATAAAAGTCTTTTGTTCGTGCAATATGATTTTTATTTTTTTATCTAGATGTCAGGCCGTCGTGTAAATCATAAATCCTAACAATTTGACCCTAATTTTCTAAATATGTACTAAAAGTTGTAATATTTACTCACGATATTTGATGCAGAGTTTGTTGAGATTTGAGAGATATCAAACTTGTTGCTAGAATATTAAATTTAGAAGATTTTCATATTTTTAAAATCCTAAAACACTATAAACATTTAATGTCAGAGAAGAAATTCTACGTATTTATACATTATTCTTTTGAAATTATTCTTGCAGATAAAATAGAATTATATAGTATCGATAATAATCTAAAACTGAAATTAAATCATATAAATAATTCACGTCAACAGTTCACAAAAATTAATAATCGCTTTGTAAATCAGACTATGAACAGTTAGAGAATATTCTTATCATTCATCATACTCAGTGCCTAATATTAGTAATTGTTTAATTATAGTTTTTTTCAGCGTTTTATAACACGCGTAGAGGATCGTCAGTATACTTATGTCAGTATACAGTGATAAACTAAAGAAGGTCTGGAAATGTTTTGATTTACAAAGATTGACAGTCTAATTTGTGAAATAATATAAATAGCAGAAAATATATGTAAATATAATAAATTATAATCATTACTACTAACAATACAAAATGTACGCAGAAGCAGATGATCTCACTGAGTAATTGCTAAGCAACAATAATTGCAAATACAGCAAGTTAAGGGGGTCTTCCTATGTGATGAGTTGAAAAAATTGAATTTTTTTTTATTTCATATTTCGGTAGATTATACCTTTAAAAATAACATATTAAAATTTCAAATCGATATCTCAAATAGTTTTTGAGTTACAGCCATTTAAAAAGTATACATATAGTATATAGTACAACGATCATTTTATCTTTAAACGCGTTTTTCTCAAAACTGTGTTTTTCAAACTTGTCTCCATTGTATCTCAGAAACGGCTGGACTGAATTACTTGAAATTTACAGGGCACATTCAATATATTTAAGCGCATGGAATGATCTATTATCAATCAAAAATTTCAAAACTTCGATTTTTATAGCAAAAAAAACAAAAAAAAAAGACGCCTAATTTGCAACTTTTATTTCAAATGCCTATAAAACATCCAATTTTTTTTGTATTCATTTGATTGTAGTTCATTCCGTGCTTTTAAGCCTACAAATTAAAACGCCGTTTATTTTTTTTTGGTCAGATAAGCCGATCAGCCGGAATCGTGGAGACAGTGGAAGCTCTTTTTTTTGAGGGGGGGGTGTTTAGAGCGTTGTAACTCTAGTTGGACTAAATTTTTTTAGCTGAAATTTTATATTTATACTGTCCAAATATGTATTAATAAATGATAAAAAAGTTGAAGCTCTAACTATTTACTGGTCGTAGAAAAAACATTCTAAAATATCCCTAAAAAACAGGCCGTCACATAGGAAGACCCCCTTAAAGCTTCCGGATATTTTGCAATTATTATTTTACTATTACTACAATTCAAAAATTGTATATATCTCAAACTCACTACAATATTTATTATAGCATCCAGATTTACACGTGAGGATTGATCGAGAATATCTGAATATTAGTAAATAAATTCAATAAATGGTCATCTATTGTAAAAAATAAATGGATTACATTATTCTTGCAAATGGTAAATTTTATCATTATATCAAGCATGTATATATTTTCTGTGATATTTAGAGTCTCTATTATATATTTATAATTTAACTATATAAATTATTTGATTCTTGATTCTCGACTCTTGAACATAGTGATCCCATTAATTTTAACTATATTTTTTTATCATCATGACCAAAAATATTTGTTTTTGATTATTTACTTGAATGACAAAAATGACAAGATTTCTTGTCCTTCCTAGCCCTCGTACTTCTCTATTTTTATGAATTTTTTGAATTATGATAAATTCACAATCACTTTTTCTGCAATTGCTACATTATATCCATATTGCATAAATTAGCAATACAAAATTTAATTATAACAATTTTTATTCGAAGCATCTAAAATATTTTTATTAAATTTAAAAAACACAGACCTCATTATTATAGTCGCTGAAGTTATAGGAAGATGGGTTTTAATACAATAAGGTTGTCTTCTCTAAAAAATGTTAGAATTTATAATAAGTAGATTAACCTAATAATCCGGCGGTTTCCAACCTGTGGGGCGCCAGGCTATTCTAAGGGGGATGCGTACACCTGTTTCCAGAATACTATTTTCGAAAATAATCCAAAATTTTTTTAATGATATTAAAAAATGAACAAGAAGTAATTAATTTTTATGCATATTTTTACATAGTATTGTAGTCTGATAATATCAGATGAGTATTTATAAAATTAAATTGAAAAAATTAAGGGGGTCGCAACAATAATTTTTAATAGAGGACGGGGGCGCGAAGCCAAAAAAATTGAAAACCACTGTATTAATCCAAAGTTTCTCACAGTTTTAGTGCTATGTGAAAATGCTAATTATTAACTATATATTTATTATTATTAGTGTATTTTATAATGCTTATGCTCCAATTTGCTCATTAAATTATAAGCATATATCGAGAAGTATTAGAAAACATTTATTCTCTCAAATCTTTCCCTTCTTATTTGATGTTATTCCTTCCAAGATTTTACACATTCAATTAATTATCCCTTTCGGTTGGAAATCACTGCACCGATGTATATCTTTCCATCAGGTATTATAAAATCTAGTATCAGAAAGAAGAAGTGCGCGCACTTATGATTTTATGAATTAATAAAAAGGTTGTTTAACTTGCAGCTCTGACTTTAATAGCCTCTAGTTGCGCTCTGCTGGCCATATCGAAAAAATTCTTCTGATTTATATTCATAAGCAAACCTTATCTGACTTACGATGAATCTAAATACGACCATGCTGGGGTAAGGTAGAGTTTAGAATTAGGAATTAGAAGATACCGTACTGAGTAATATAATATAATCAGAGAATTCCTAATTTGCAGACTTACAGATTTATAGGAATGTTGTAAAAGCGTGCATATAAAATTTGTTAGCAGTTGAAGATTAATTTATTAGTACTTATATGATTATTGGAATAGCTATAATAAGCAACTTCTACATCAATAATAGCTAAATGTAGTAAGAAGTAAGTGTTAGTGGCATTTTGTCTCAAGACAATTTGGTTATCAACCTGCCCGAATAAACGTTTATGGCATACACGATGTATGCCCTCAGTAGAGCATGAACCATTATTTCAAACTTTGATGAATGTTTCTAATTAAAATAGTCGTCTTGTATTTCAGAATGTTCGTTTCAATTAAATTGTCAAAAAAAAAAACAATAAAATATAGCGATTTTTTACAAAAAAACTACTCAATCAGCAGGATAACCAACCAATATCTTTTCACAAGCCAAGGAATTTTTCAAATCACCTTAGAATTCTAGGGCTAATTTATAAGGCTGAAAACTAAGTAAGTGCGTTTCAATTAAATTTTTCCATCAGTATGAAAGTCCATACATTAAGTAGTTTTCGTTTAGAAATCGATAATTTTTTATTTCTGCAAAGGTAAAGAGGCATTTTAAGCTCACAAAAAGTTTACTGTTTGTGGTGACGACACACCACAATGGCAGGGTCTAAATTAGTTTGGTCAAATTTTGTCCTGAAGACAATTGCAATTCAAATATTGTATATATCACAAACTTACTACAATATTTATTATAGCACCCAGATTTACAGGTGAGGATCGATCAAATATGGCATGATTTTGGTGAATAAATTCTATAAATGGTTATCGATTGCGAAAAATAAATGGATTAAGTTATCCTTCCAAATGGTGAATTTTATCATTCCAACTTTGTATTTATGTCAATTAATTTATATATATTTTTCCCGATTTTTAGAGTATCTACTACTAATTTAGACACACCACAATGGCAGGGTCTAAATTAGTTTGGTCAAATTTTGTCCTGGAGATTTATCACTCAAAGATGACAAGGATTCAGTCATTTAGTCCAAGTTGATTGAAATATAATTGTCTACTTTTAACTTAGGTTTTTCTATTTCCAACTGAATAATCCATTCTGATGTCTACACTAAACAATTAACAAAATTAAAGAATGCAGTTGAAAAACTGTTGCTTAAATTGTCAAATCGACACTGTTTCTTCAACAATTCCATTGTTGACATCACATATCTTTATAATTCAGGGTCCAAGATCCAGCTTGTTCTCAAGCAGTAGTGACAACGGTTTTTACTTGAAAATATAGATAGCAATATGCTTCTAAGTGAAAATAGCCCTTCCCTGTAATTGCTGCACCAATAAAAAGTCAGACCTATTAGATAAATTCTAATAATAAAATTATCAAATGTGGATGGATTAACCATTGGATTACCATCTAAAAATGCAAAGTAAGGAGAAGTTTCAGGCTAACAGCTAATACGACGTAGGGTTCTAATTGCTGTTAAGATATGGAAATTTAAAACAACATATTTTTATAAAGAAAAAATATGGAAAATTGGAACTGGGTTGGTCATATCCACCATCCACAGTCCTGACCTAAGACATTCTGATTACTTTTTGTTTCAATCTCTACCCCTTGAATGGTAAATAATTCAATGACTATGATGGTGTCAAATTGTACCTGATTCTGTTTTTTGCTAATAAAACTCGAAGTTTCATGGAAGTGAGATGACGAAGCTGTTTGATGATGACAAAAAGTCTTTGATCACAATGGACAATTCAAAATAAAGTTAATTAGTTCTATGAAATAATTATCTAATTTTCTATTGCATCGGCCTCTAAAATACCAAAATTACTATGTAAGTAATATTATAGGTATAAATTTATTTATTTAAAAAAATTCTGAACATCTAAGAAAATGATGAAACAATAGTTAAAAAAAGAATAGTAGTTACGGATTGATCAAATTATATTTTTATAAATATATTCATTACGATAATAATGTAATAAAAATTATTAACAAAGCTAAGAATGTTTGATTCCATTGCTTTAGCTATTTTATCATCCATCTCAGGCTTCTGCAAATATTTTGGGTTAAAAGAAACGCGATGCATCCAGCTTCAGCGCAGAATTTAAAAGAATAAATTCTGGAGTATAAAAAATAAAAAGGTGATTTAAAACACTGAATTGTATTTTATACGAGGGAGTATATATCAAAAATAACATCGACGGAAGCCGTTTTACTGTTAATTTAATCAAATTATCAAACCGAATGCGTAAGCATGATAACCGTATTTTTTCAAAGTATGACCTACTTGAATGCTTATTATGGATTCAAAATAATTGTGCATCGAATATTTTTATTAAAGCATACATTATTCATAATTTATAATAAAGATGTTAAATATTTATTAGCTTGTTCGGTAACACTATATATATGTAAATGAAATATTTTTGATGAAAAGTAAGGTGATTTTGAATTAAACGCTTAGTAAAATGTGTCAACAGTGAAACCTTGTAAATGTATTTTATTACGCGACAAACGTATTTGATGTTGAGGAATATTTATGAGTATCCTGGTATCAGAATTTAATATATGTTTAGGTGGTTGGCATAGATCCACGACAGATTAATGAATTATTTGAATTATATTACATTTTAAAAAATATTATCATTCTGCAACAATTAATGTTGACATTAACGCTCGTAGGGTAACGGGTAACTGTATCAATTGGAGACAGTAAAAAATTTTTTTTGATAGGGCACTCTGTTTAATTTGAACAAACTTCGAGATCTGAAGAAAAGTAATCTACAAAGTCGATGTAAATAAACAGTATAAAATTAAAAATATTTCTGATCTCGTAGCTTTTTGTGCTGGGGCCTTTTTAGAACGGAACTCTTTCTGACTGTTCTAATAAAAAAAATTATAAAAGAAGATTTGTATTTAACACACAAATATTTAAACTAAAACAGCTCTTTGAAATTTATACATGTGGAATTTAAAATACGGAGTACAACATAGGTAAAATTTTGTTTCGAGTAGCAACAAAAGATCCTTATTTGTGCTTTTACACTCATAAAATGTATCTGTAGAGCTTTTAATATTGTTTTAATTACATTTATAAACTTACCACCGTTAAATCAGCTTAGAATCTTATAACGGCCATGGACTTTCTGATGTTATCTTGGTAAGTCCTGTTAACAAAAAAAAATTATATTAATAATATGTTTAATAAATTTGTATTAAATTATTTACTGCTAAAAATCATATTCACTTTATTATAAGAATATTTAAAAAAAAATAAAAGTATTGCGCTTTAAGAAACCAATATAAATATCTAAATAGCGATTTACACTTTTTTCAATACAAAAAAATTTAATCGATTTATTTATGCAAGTTATAGCATTTGAAAAGAAAGTTTATGCGAGATATACTATTGTTTCATTTTAGTAAATCAATAAGTACTTTTCAGAAGATTTTGTTTCGTGATCATAATAAAGATTCTAAATAGACTAACGTAGCTTAAATCTTGAAAAATAAATAAATATAATAAAATCTTGAAAATCTGTCTGTAAGATCATAATCCCAAACTGGCTCATACATCAAGATACCAATATGTTAACTATAAAAGAAATATTACGGTTTGCAACCAGGGATAAAAAAAAGTTGACATCCCATCCTAATCAACTAGCAAAAAAGCTTTTGGATGTTAACCTTTCAAGGCGACTGAAAAGAGCATACGCTATAAAGCTCTCCTACATTGAAGAAACTTAATTTCATATTAATTTTCAATCTTTTTTCTTTTTATTCTCTGTTGGAAACCCTTATTCAATAATGTTTTGTATTTGAAGCAGAAGTAACACTGGCTACTTCCACTATTATCATTTATTTAATATATATATCGTTTATATATTAATAATGTGTCATATAATTAGATTTACTAGATGTCCACTAAGGGCAGTAATAAATTATATGGTAAAATGAAAAATCTAATTTTTAAAATTAAAACTAATTTTTAAAATTAAATCACATTTTTTCGCTAATTTATTTGCAACTGTCCAGTTAAGGACATTTAGTAAATTTGGGGAATTAAATGTCCAGCCGTAAATGGACATTGTATACTATATTGACATGTTGGAAAACCAACTCAATAGTTGTTTTACTTTTACAATATTTTAAGGATAATGATTTAATCTTAACTATTTACTTATAAATAATTTCTCATAAATTTCAATCTTTATGAGGAAAATTGATGACTTAAATCACGTGGCGGTTTTCTCTTCAATCTACGTCGATAGTTCTCTGTAAGGAGTTTGCTGTTTTGGATATTACATCTTTATTATGAATCAGCCAGTTTGGGATATATTTTGGTGCTCCTAAGGCAATTTTCGTTCTGAAATTTTTGTATTATTTCTATATTAGTCTTATGAGCACTGCCCCGCAATTGTATTCACCAATCAACTAAATGACTACATAAAATTTTATCAAAATAAGTGTTGTGTAAACCTGCACTATATAAATTGATCTTTTGTTTCATAGCACTTACAATAAATATTACTACAAGAAATAAAATGTTCAATAATATCCAACAATGATCATAAAAACGCACAAAATGAACTATCAATATCTCAAACAAACGTGTGTCTTTGTTGCAAGTTTATTTCGTGTATATACGAGTATTGTATATTCCGGTGTGCCCGGAACATAATTCAAATGTATGTATATTTTCGAAACGCGAACTGCAAACAATAATTGTGTACAGTTAAAGCTGATGCTTTACGACGGCCGGTATTGCTCGAACACATAGAAATACATAGAATCGGTCTTAGAAGAATTTCAGCTATAAGTTTGCAGAAAAGGAGGATCTCGTAGCCATTATTCATGCGACAGACTTACAATTATATGGAGGTAACCTGTTCCAGACGAGTACGATACGAGCACGTGCGTACCATACCTATACCTACTATTATATTAATTGTGGCTTTTTATCGATGCTATTTATACTGGCGATAAGTGAGCTTTTAAATGAATTATGTAATAAATCTATTTTAATCGATTTATGAGCACTTTTCCAAAGATGATGTTTTGTGGTCGGTATTAGGCTAACAAATATGAAATGTAGTGTAGTAAAAATCGGTGGTATTTCTCTTTAACAAAGAGCAGTATTATTATAATTACTAGTTACTGGTTAAAAGTTATCTGATACTTATGCACATAGGTTTCCAAATATTATCAAAGTTGCTTTTCTCCACTATAAGTGTAGTTCCCTTCAGATCTCCTACCCCAAAATATTTTTGTCTAATTTGAAATTTCTCCCGTGGCGAAGACAAAGTATCGAATAAAAATATATTCTTTTTATCCCAAAAAATACTATTTTTACCCCATTTAAGGTAAATTACCCCGGTTTCTCGACCACTTTTGAACTATTTTTTAATACCTAATTTAATCTTTTATAATTTACAGTTGTTGGAGCTTATTAAATTTGGTTACCAATCTTTTTTGCTAGGTTTGTGTATTTAATTGGAATTGTAAAATTTGGTCGAAAATTTTGTTGTATATAACGTAATAAAATAATATTTGGTGTTGGTATAATAAATAAGTAAGATTTAAAGGTATAAGCACATTTTTATCAATAGGTGTTTTTTTTTCAAATCTTACCAATAAAATTGTATTGTGTAAACAATGTCAAGTTTATATGGTATATTTTTTGCAGGAGATTTAGAGCAATCAGCATATTTTTACCAAGAGTATGAATTTTCCCAAATAATGCAAACAATTTTTATACAATATTGTTATAATTTTTTTACTATTCATTTGTTACAAAATGAAAAAGTTTTTTATTATCTTGTTTAATATATCTACCCTATTTAAATGATTTTGCTTCAGTGCTTTGTCATATTTAAATATACAGTTCATACATTTCTCATTGCATTCTGCATAAATAAAAATAAAAATCTAGAATTTATACAAAATTTGATGTATGAACAATGACTAAAAATTCATGTCTCTTAATAATTTTTCAAATAATGCTTTAATTTTTATTTTTCCAATAAATATCCAATCAAACTATTTCAAATTATGCATATACATATATTGACTTTTTTTGCTCAAAACGTTAGAAAATCTAAATATTTATAATTTATTTATTTAATTTATTAAACAATTTATGGAAATACGTTAATATAATTATATTAATGTACTAATCATATCAGAGTACGAACCTAAGTGCATTTGCATTGAAAAATAAAATTTATATGCTTTAGTAATAAGTGTAATAAAACAAGTTAGATATTTTAATTTTCTTTAGGTTCATTTACAAGTTCTTTGATTATCATGAGATTGGAAAAATTATAATATTAATATCGATTAATAAGTATTAATATATCAACTTTTGGTTCAAATTATGAAAAAATATTTATAATTGAGTTTTAATTTTGAAAATATTTATAATTGAGCGGTAATATAACCACATGTTGAAATTGTGAATGTAACATATATTAAAACTCTCTGTAATATTCTAATATAATCATATTAAAGTGCAAATACAATGCTTACGTTTAAATAATTATAAGAAGTATTTTGTCTTGAAGTTGAATAAACTTTTCGTTAAGTACAAATAATTGATTTTGTCAATAATATTTTTTGGTTAATATCTGATCTACATGTTTATCTGTCTACCTGTATACCTGTCTGTAAGTCCATCTGTTTACTTGTCTATATTTATTTCCGTCTACTTGTTTATTTCTATTCTGGTCTACTTATCTACATATCTTCAATTTTACACTTCTGCATATTTACCTATTTACTTATTTATCTATTGACTATCCTCATGTTTACCTGTCTACCTGGCCGCCTGTTTACTTGTCAACTTATCCACCTGTTTATCTTTTTTACTTTACTATCTGTTTACCTATCTACTTATCCGCCTGTTTACCTGCGTACCTGTCTAATTGCTTATTCTCTATTATACCTTTTTATCATTCTGTCAGTTTATCTATTTCCTTTTCTCCTATTTTACCTAACTGTTGATACAAATATATTTATATTTGCAACACTTATGTTCAAACATGTTCAAATTCATTGATATAGTTAATTAGTTAAACATTTTGTTAATGTGTAACCATATTTGTGAAGTAAGAACGTAATGTTAACATGCAGAAATTTAAATTTATTGGTGCTAATAATAAAACACTTAATATAATATAATTTCTTCATATTAATTTACAAGCACCATGATTATACTATCGTGAGAATTACCGCACTAATATCAATCTGAATATCCATTTCGATTAGAATTACGTGCATAAAGCACCCAGGCAAATTATCTATAGGCTAATTTGTAATTATCAAGCGACTGGTACGATCGTGGCGTGTTAGCCGGCAATAAAGCTTATTATCCACGTTTAATTTCTTGTTGTTTATCGCAGTCACATTTTCACCCGTGGCGAGAAAATAAGACAAATAGGACGTCCAAGTCTCAGATTCTAGGTGTTGATGTCTAGATCTATACACCTCGATAGTCCGTTAATCATTTGATAAGGCGAGTTATTCGAAAACCTATCATACAATCTCTCTATTCATATTTTAATAGAGAATAATGTCCATTTCTGAACGCCCACACGGCTTCGAAATTATAATGCAGCGACGTGCATTATGGTGAGAAAGTCACGTGAATTATTTAGAATTTACATTAATGCATGGTGCATTAATAAAATGTTGGTGTCTCTTCATATACTTGATTTGGTACAACTGACTTGTTTCTGTGGGATTGGTTTGAGTAAAAAATTACTTTTCCTAAATAGAAAACGTTATAAATTGTTGGAGATAATTGTTAGATTTAGCAGGAATGATAAATTATATAAAATTTTTATGATTTCTTGTATAGCATAAAGCGGGGTATAAAAGTCCAATTTAACTTTGAGCCATTAAATGGTACAAACCAAACCAATTACAACACAATAAATAACACATATCTACCGACCACCTATCTGACTATGTTCAGTAAAACTCCTAGCTAATTTCTTTTATTATTTCTTTTATTTACAACTGTCCAGTAAAGAACATTCAATAAATTTGACGAATTTACAATAGTCGGCCGAAAAGGGACGTTGTATACTGCAAGGGCATGTTGGAAAAAACAACTCAGTAGTTGTTTTTCCATTTGATATAAAATTCACAATATTTTATTGATAATTATCTATCTATTTACTTATTAAATAATTTCTTATGAATAATGATTAAGTAATTACCATTTTTTATCAGGAGAGTTGATGGCTTAAATCCAGTGGCGCTTCTTTTCAATCTTCTTGGATAGTTCTCTTTTATAAGTTTTTTCAAAAATTTATAATCGGGCTTTTTTTACCCCACATGCAAGAGAAATTGAGTGGACCAAGGAACAATCAGGTCCAATGTCTTAATTTAATTATAAAGGGATTTTACAAAATAATAACATTACTCAACCCAATACAGAGATGACACTGTATATAGGCTATAAGTAGGTTGAATCACGACTTGATGTATACTTATTTACAAAGTTTTAATAGTTTTACATATTTTTAATGATTGGTTTACTTTTGGGTCCAAGCGACTTTTCATTACATTTAGAAACCAATCATATATTAACCTGTGATTTGGATGAATTGATTTTTGAGCATATAATTTTTAGAAAGACGAATTAATGATTGAGGGACTGCTTATGGACAAGCTCAGTACAATACAAGGGATTATGTTATACTACAAAATAGTGAAATAAAAGTGTTTAAGTTTCATTATTGCCATCATGGAGATTCTTAAAATTTATATAGTTTTTTTAAACAAGGATTAAGCCCTAGGTGTTAACAAACAAAATAGAAATATAATGGATAAAAATTTACTTAAATATTCAGTCCACACAAAATTAAATAATGTAAAAATCATAAAAAAAATTATTTTTAAATAACGAAAATAATCATAAAAGATTCCAAAACAAATTTTAACATCCATATTTATCACTCGCACATAAGATACTCGTTAAATATTTGAAACATTATTTATTATTTTATTTTTATAGGTGTACTATAGAATTTTCCAATTACCAGTTCACCAATTTGGTACTTTTTACTAAATCTATCAATTAATTCAAAGATCTTATGAAGTGAGCATCTTGAGCAAATATTATTACCTTCCTATATAAATATTTTTAATTTTATAACGCAAGTACTACATCATCTGGGTGCATAAATCACATACAACACAGTAACACATTTAACAATTGCTTACACCTTTTTCATTACCGTCATTTTCATAGATATTATCAATTATTATTCTTTCATTCCAATACACTTGCAACTAAATATGCATATAAACAGCCAATAAAGAAAATTATTACTAAAAGAAATATGTTAGAGATGAGGCTGATGTACATTTTACAGTTGATAAAAATAAACTTAAAATACAAAGAAATTATAATATGATAAAAAGTCTAAATATAAATCACACGATACTCATTTTATGTGTTTTTTTATTGTTTTATACCAAAGTTTTGCGATGATATACAGGGTGTTCCAGAACTCGACGTCAAGTCAAATTTAGTTATAATATTGATCGTAACTATTATGAAAAAATTACAGAAAAAATTCCATATTGTTTGAAAATTATGAGCTTTTAGGTACAATCTAGAGTTTTTAAGCAACTGTGACTATTTTTCTGTTATTGTGGTTAATTTTTATAAACTTTGTTCATTTAAACATCGGTTCTATAATCGTAAATGACAGTCTGGGTCATAGATAAACAAGTATAAATGGTTTAGGTCTAATTTAAAAGGGATCATTTATAATGTTATTTTAAGATTTTTATTTTTTACTCAAATTTATTATGAAACTATTTAGTATTTTAACATTTTAAATCCTGAATAAATACATCAATCTTTGATAAAACTA
>NW_020536999.1:47043423-47067304 GCF_003426905.1 Ctenocephalides felis | reverse complement strand
TGTGTGTGTGTGTGTGTGTGTGTGTGTGTGAGTGTGTATGTATGTATGGATACAAATTTTCGTCCACGTTTTCGGCGTACGGATCAACCATTTGAATGTTCAAAAAACATTCGATTCCTATTGATAGGGAAAAGAGCTGATTAGTTTTTGGCAAAGGCAGGTCCAGCCGTTTCGGATACGGAGCAAGAGTGCAAAATAGAAATCGAATTTTTGAGAGAACGGAGTATCCGATTTGAATGATCTAAAAAACATTCAATTAGTAATGATTGGGAGAAGTGTTTATTAGTTTTTGGCAAAGGCAGGCCTAGCCATTTTGAAGATACGGAGCTAAATATGTAAAAAATGGCAATTTTTGAGAGAACTAAGCGTCCGATTTAAATGATTCAAAGAACTTTCTGCTTGTCTTAACAAAATAATTGATTTTGAAAAAAAAATTTTGTTCCATTTTTTTTTTTTTTTTTTATTTAGTTTTTGTATATCAAAAATATTTCAGATTTTATTTTTAATTCTGACTATAGTACTAATAACTTTCCAACTCTGCAAAATGCAAAATAATTTCAACTCTGCAATTCAGTTTATATATTCTTATCAATATTAGACAATGTTACAATATTTTATAATAATCTATTTGAAAACATTCAGTATTACACGAACATTTCGTTACGGTACGGGAAGTTCCAGCAATTTGCCTTAAGGCACGATGCCATAATTGCCTCAAGACAGAATTCCACTTACAGCTAGTTTATTATATTTTTAACTTCTCGTAGGGTAAGTTATAGTAATCGCAAAAAAAATCGAAAATGAAAAATTTTATATATCTTTACGTTTTAAAGGTTTCTGAATATTTTGGCATACCTTAGAAAAAATTGATGTATGTATGTGTGGATGTGTGTGTGTGCGGATACAAATTTTCGTCGACGATTTCGGGAACACCGATCAACCGATTTAAATAATTCAAAAAACATTCGATTCATATTGATAAGGAGACGTGTTGATTAGTTTTTGGCAAAGGCAGGTCTAGCCGTTCCACAGATACGGGGCAAAAAGTGCCAAAAACGGTAACTCAGTTTTTAACGGACCGTCCGATTTTAATAAATCAAAAAACATTTTACTTGTATACAAGGTGAAGAACTGATTAAATTTTTGGGCAGGCAGGTCCAGCGGTTATGGACTCTCAATAAAAATAAGTTAAAAAAATGCAATTTGGCGATCAAAAATATTTCTGATATATGTACATCATACTATCAGATATTTTATAGAGATTATGTGTACACATTTTGTGCAACTTTTTTGGGTTCCGTACCAAGATTTTTAATTACTGTACGGGAAGTTCCAGCAAAAACGGCAGAATTAAAATAAATATTTACTATATAAGACTGCGCATCCTACATCTCAAGAACATGAAAAGTGTAGGACCGCGGAGAAAACGTCAATAAAGCGGCATTAATATTTTTTTCGGGATTCTACACTTTTCATGTTTCTGAAATGTTGGACAAATTTTTGGCGGTCTTAGTTTGTAAGAGATTTTTTTTTATTATCTGCTCTTGATGAAAAAAAATCAATGAGTTTGAAAAAGCAATAAACAAAGTTATTTATACTTCATTACCAAAATTGTGAAAGGAAATTAAACAGTTAGTAAGCAAGCTATCTACGATAGGATAATGGACAAATGAGCTTTAGATTTTTAGAATAGAGTAGTATTTAGGACTTTAATATATTACTAAAATAAATTTTCTGTCATGTTAAGTGAATGGTAAATAATAGTTATGAAAAATTAAATATCCCTATATTTAGTGTGAATAATTTATTGAATATGACGGACTAACAGAAAATTTATCTATATTTCTTACTAACTTCAACTTTTCTTGAAAGCATTCTATAAATCATGATGTTTCTTTAAAAATATTTTTATAACTTTAAATCACCGACAATTTGTCACAGTTTTAACATCCTAGAGCAACTTGCTATGCTTTAAAATCGCTTTGCAAAATGACCTTAGTTATACACTGTGACTTCAACTGAATTAAAAGCTTTAAATATTGTATTTTATTAGAGATTAAAATAAATGTCTGTATTGAACGAGGCCATTTTAATAAAATAAAAAAAAATAAAATATTAGAGATTAAAACAACATCATAAATGTTGTATTTAGAAAACTTTTGTAATACTAAACTATATACAATTACATAACACTCCATGATTCTCCATCTTTATTTTTCATATACGAATAATGCGACGAACAATATTTAGAGTATATTTCATCTATTATATATGTGTGAAAAACAAATTTTCACTCACTTCCTCATTTTATCATTTCCTTAAAACCATCTATTATCTAAATTCTAATTATTTACACTTCTACTATAAGTTTTCTCATCTAAAGGTTATAAGTGTTACTACAGTCGTAATTTTATGATCAAAAGATCTTGCGTAAGCTTCTAAAGAATATAATCAAATCTTGACACTTAAATTGTCAGATTATAGTATGATTAGTCAATAGCAAATAGGTAATATGAGTTTAAGTACCGAATTATTTAAAGTTGGTTGCTATTATTGCCATCAATAAATTCTATAAATCAACACCGCCTTCAAAAGTATGCGGAACTGCTTGAAATATATACAGCTTAGATTACATGTAATTTGTACTTTAATGTGTCTAATTATGCTTAAATGGAAGAAAATACCAATAATTAGACTTCAGATGACAAATTTCAAAAGCACTTATTAAGATGTATTTATATTAATATATGTAGCTTATGTAAGTTGTGAGAAACATGTGTTTAGAGTGATTACTACGCTTGAGTAAATGCATTTGTTTAAGAGCTTAAAAGTTATTAAAATTTCTTACAAAATAAATACCAGTTCCAGTATGCAAGAAACAGCATATTTTGATAGACATGCCACCTGCACATATTACCCATTGACAAACTGTACAAACTTTCCATCAGGTAAATGTTAAAAAGCTTTCTGTAAAAGCGATTTTTATTCTTTTTAATTTTATTCCTTTTAATTTTTATTATTTTTATTTTGATTATATTGCCATATTTTTGAAGTAAAACTTCTTTAAGCGCGACTAGGGTGTAAATCCGTACAAATGCAACGGAAGTCCGTTACGCCCGAACTGTTCGTCATTCGCTCTCGATGAGATTATTTCAATACGGGTCGATTGTGATTAGCCATTGTGTATGTGAATAGAGATCTGTCGTTGTATGCGTATAGATAAATAAACATTTTAAACTTACTTTGTAGTACAAATCTTGAATCAGAAGATAGATTAGAAATTATTTCTATGTTATTCGTAGTTTCTATAAATCTTTGAAGTTATTAAAATGAAAAAATATTTTTTAGGCAAGACAGATATTACAGCCGTTCAAAGAATGCGATTATATCGCTAGCGAAAAAGTAAAAAAAATACAAACAGTCAATGAATGTATGTTAATTTTAATTACATGAAGTTTTTGAAACACAATTACATGATGTGTGAAGTTGCGAGAACAATATATGTTTAGGGGTTGTTTAACATAATTCACTGTGTTATTACCAACAAATATTATAAAATTTAATAATCAGCAATTACTTTATTTCTGAAATGAAATTTATTTGTAAATGCTAATTACAATGACAAACCGATCATGTCATATTTGAAGTGTGACTTTAATTACATTAATGTTTTTAAATATTATACATATTTTTAATGCCATTATAAATATATAATTTATAATTTATCGTTATATAAATGTGTATAATGGTTGACACTAATAAATGTGTGCATCACGAGTGTTACCATATTACTAATAAACATTCAAAATTGTTATATGATGTATTTATTTTTACTTAAATGCCACCTTGTGCAGTAGCAAATAAGTTTTACTTCAATCGCGTCTGAACCTTTTGCGCATTCTTTTTATAATGTTATTTCTACGACAATATTTTATTCTAATATATATATATATATATATATATATATATATATATTGCATTTTGTAGTAATTTTTACCATAACTTTTCTCTACATAATATATATTTAAGTATCAATAAATAACATTTACATTAAATTATTATCATCATAATTATTAACTACTTAATAATTATTATTATTATAACAGTTCATTTTCAACGTCGATTATCAGAAAGCAACCTAACGTTTAAACTAATTATTAATTTGTTTTTCTATTAGAATTATTCTAATAGTGATGATATATTTTAAATTTAATGCAGCAATGTCCGGAAAGGCTTATTTTATTTTTATCATATTTTCAAGTGAAAACTAATATAATTCTAGCTTAAATTCAAAGAATATACCGAGAGTCTTTAATTGCAAGCTCTAAAACTATCTAAATAATTTTTATATGATTTTTGTAAGATATTTGATAATATCGAGAAAAAGGAATTATCTTGCAAAAATTTGACTTAACCACTTATTCACTGGGATAGTAGATGTATCAATAACCTTATGTAAAGTAATTTAATTTTCTCAGTTAACTTTTCGTCAATGCAAACAATCTTCTATCTCTTTGATTTCCTATACAGAATTGATTTAACGCTTGAAGTAGCTCTGTCAACATGTTGATGAACATTTTAATGTCAATATAGAATTGCAGACATATGATATTTCTGCATACCTGTTACGCATTTACCTTTCAGTTATGTGAATTTCATAAAGAATGCAAATCGCTATTTGAAATATGTGTTTCTGATACTTATTGCAACTTCAGTCATTGCGATAATTTATTATCTAATAGTATGTACTTGTTCATATTTGATTTATAATTGTAATTTCAATACATAACGGTGAAGATGTTAATATTTATACAACTGTTTTAAATGAATACTTATTGTTTAATTATTCAACTGTGAATAATTTTATGAAAGTAATTTAAATGACGGTTAAATGTTTATTTATTAATAGTTTTTTCACTAATAAATTTTTAATTTAAATAAATAAATAAAAACAATTATTTATTTTGGGTTTTGATATTTGTCATTCAACTAAATCTAAACTAAATATAAAATGATGAAAAGATACTATAACAACAATAATATAATATAATTATTAATATATAAATATATAATAATAATTTAATTACTGATATATAAATTAATAAAGTAATATATTTTAACCAGAAAAAAATAAACTTTTATTAGATAAATAAACATTTATTAAACTTCTAGGACTGTCTAAAGCATAAAGAGAAAACCTACGGTCATGAACATTAGAACAATTCAGATAAATTAAATTCTGCAGTTTCTAAACCAACCAGGTGTTCCTATAAAAAATGTAATTTGTATCAGATGTGTTTAAAATTAATCATTTTTCAATTTTTCTGTATTTCGATAGGTTATACCTTTAAAAATAACATACCAAAATTTTAAATCGATATCTTATCTAGTTTTTGAGTCACAGCCATTTAAAGAGTATGTATACAGTATATAGTATAACGATCATTTAATTTTTAAACGCTTTTTCTCGAAACAGCATTTTCCGAATTTGCTGTAGCGATTACTCAAAAACAAATGATTACTATCAATTTTTTCACATGTTCTTTATATAGTTCTCCGTAAAATGAACTATCTATTTTTTGACCGGATCAAAAATCGAATTTTGGCAGTCCAAAAACGACCAAAATTTTGGGTAAAATTCGACTTTTTTTAAAAAAACGCCGTCATTTTGTCAATTATTGATTTTTTTTTCTTTATCGTAGTTCATTTTACAAACAATATCATAGTTTAACGAAAATTTTTTTAAAAAATTTATCCACGTAGAAGGCCGCCGTTGGAGATCGACGATATCTTAAAAAATATTTTATTTTTTTCTTCAAAAATTTTACTGTGTATTTCTAAAACATATATAAATAAATTCCTAAAATAATGAAATGATTGATAAAGTAGTTTTTTTTAATATAAATTCCCAAAAATCACCTTTTTTAAGGCGGTTACATTAGTTGTGCCTCTTACACAGTTTATAGTCTGATTAAAATAGATGAATTTAATAACATATTTTAATTATATTCGCTTATTCTGAAATTTTTTCGGACGTTATTCTTTTGTTTTCTTCTAAGGCTTTATAAAAAATCGACCTGAGCCTCGATTTCTCACGGTAGCACTATTGTGAGAATAGATATCCGAACGATCACGGCAATTAATCATTAACAAATTGTTAATCTTATACACTCATACAGGCCATATAATGTGTAATTAAACTGTCTACACCAATTATGAAGAAGAGTAGATAAATATGGAAAATCTTTTTGTATGAGGAGAATAACAGAGATGTCAAATATGATTTTTTATATAATAATTAATCATACTTATTAGTTAGCAATCTATATGATTTTTCTTAAACTTCTTTATAACTTCTTTGTAAGTTTACTAGAACTAAATAATAAGCACAAAAATTTAATAGAGGAGCTAGAGGGGCTGAAATGTAACCGGGGTTACTAGTAAAATGGTTTTTCAATAGGGTCTTTTACTATATTACAATATTTTTTGATTCTCATTGGACATGGAGAGGAAGATGTAATATAAAGTATTCTTTACTACTTCTTTTATTCATTAAAATGAGACTAGGATCGATATATAAATTGTTCCTTAAAATATTAGTATAGTGTACAAATAATATCGAAAGTTAGATAAAACAGTACTTTTGTTCAATGTTTTGCTAATTTATAAGTACTGTTAGATAGTAGAACGACATTCATAAAATGTATGGTTGCACTTGGCAATTTTTTGGTTCGTGTAAAAGTTTATAGAAGGATAAAAATAAAAGTGTTTTAGTATAAAAATAGGTCAAGTTCATACCATCTGTTCTTTTTCAATTAAAAAATAAGACCGAATTTTCATATTTCCATTCTCATAACAACGGTTCTGCTGTTCAACCCAATAAACAGAACTGTGCAGATCCATCATTTTAGACAGATAATATAAAATAAAATAAAATATAGAATTATTACAAGATTTCGTCATTTTAGACAGATATTATAAAAATAAATATATATAATAAAATGTTATCATACAATTTTGGTTTGCATTATTATTATCGACTGATTTTAAAAATATATAATATATCTTGTTTTGTTTCAAATCTCATCTTTGATCATTTGTTACAATTTTTGTGATTGCTAAATCGTGTCTAGCTGCCCCACCAGCTAGAAAAATGATTAATACATATGACAGTAATAGTTTATAAAAGATATTAACACAAGACTTACATAATATTTATGATGCCAATATTATATACCGAACGAGACTCAATTTTTATCACAAAATAATAGAAAGATAGTATTTTATTAAATTTATTTCATTTCTGTGAATCGTTTCCGAAAATCTACTTAACACACTATTGGCAATAATAATAAGATCACTTTTAATACATATCGAAAGTTGTATGAAAGTAGTTTAACTTTTACACAAATAAATATGAATTAATCGGCTAATATAACTACTTACTTTAACTATCTTGTTAACTTATTTCCTTGATAATAAAATTAAGGCGAATGAAGTGGTATATCAACAATGAAAATAATAGGTTATACACTCACACACACACACATATATATATATATATATATATATATATATATATATATATGAAAGTACTATTTATGTTATGGATATTACAATTATATTCCAATGTAAAAGCGGCAATTACAAATCAGATTTTCTAGCATTCAATGGAAAACTACTTCCACTAATGAAAGTAAAAGAGAATGATGCTGATTTTGTACGTCTTATATTTAAATCATATTTTTTTCAGTAAAAAACACTATGTGAATAATATGATAAATTATTAAAATTTCTTTGCTACAGCAAAGCACAGAATTCCTATCAACTATATTTGGTTATAATACCTTATTGAAAAAACGTTTGTTTTCATAATTTATCACATGTAGAGAACAACTCTATGAATCACTCTTTACTTACAATATAGGAAATAACTTCCAATTTTGTCTGAATTTTAGGAGATTGGCTCAATTTTTACTTAATATATAAAATCTAGCTGAAGACATGTATAAAAGAAATAGTCTCAGTAAAATTAAAAAACAATGATACATAAACTAATATGCGTTAGAATTTCTCTAATTTAATAATTCCATATATCACTCTTCATATATTGTTTACACAGAATATAGAAAATAGCTTTAAATTTTCTCTGAATTGGCTCAATTTTTACGAAATTTATAAATTCTAGCTAAAAACATGTATAAAAGAAATAGTCTCAGTGAAATTAAGAGAAAATGATATATAAATTAATATACGTTAGAATAAATCTAACTTAATAACTCCATATATCACTCTTCATATATTATTTACTTAGAATATAGGAAATAACTTTCAATTTCATATGAATTTTAGGAGATTGGCTTAATTACTACAAAATATATGAATTCTAGCTAAAAACATGTATAAAAGAAATATTCGTAGTAAAGTTAGGAAGAAATGATATATAGACTATTATGAGTTAAAATATCTTTATTCTGAAAAATTTCTAATTTTAAATTGATAATTTTTTAAGTATCACGGTATTTATTGTCACATAGGATACAAATTTAATTTTTTACTTTGAAACTTATTGTTCAAATAATAAATAAACTGATATATGCAATCATTATCATTCATCATAAATCATTTGTAGTCTAATGTCTAAATTATTTTTTTTCACATTACTTTTTTATGTCTTGATTTTCGTTTGCCCTCTGACCTCCAAGTTCATTTTTTCCTATTTGCAAATTCCTCATGTAGTGTTTGGAAGAAATGAGCCTTAGACATGACATCATAAATGATTATGTGAATTATTATCTGACAAATTATGTAGATTTATATAAAAACTTATTGTTTTAAAAAATCTCGCGTGTTTTGAGAGTATTAAATGCGTAATTTTTGCCTTAAATAATTGCTATTATTATGTCTGAAGCTAATCAAATAGGAATAAATCTTTGTAAGGGATATGGAAATTGGTGATTAGAATATGATTTAAAATAGAATTTATAAAGTCAAATTAATTATAACATTGTATTATATATTATTGAGATTTCTTAAGCATGAGACGTGATAGAATAAAGATAATCGTTAGAATACAAAAGATTTAACGAGAACGATAAAATAAATTAATAAATTATGTATACTTAAACAAATCATACGATTGATAAGTTCATTAAAATGAAAATGATAATCTTTATGCAAAATACGATAATCCTTTATGAGTAGGTACAACTCTAGACTTAAAATCAACACTATCTAATAATGTTTATTTATATATACATATAGTTGTAGAATCTACAAAATAAAGAGTCTACAAAATTGCAGAAAATTAATAGATTTTTCTAAAATTCTGGTAGTTTTCTCTTATCTCGCAATGTATTTTTAGTTGCAACTTAAGGGGGTCTCCTCATCAGTAGCTTACAAAAAAAGGGATTTTTCAGAATTTTTTTTGAACATGAAAACAACAAGAGAAACAAAAGATCTTTTGCATAGTTTTGAACACGTATTTATTCAACAAAATAAAATTTATTGTATGTCAAAATAAATAAAAATGGCTGATTTATAAACAATCTTGCGCAGCAGCTCGCGATTGACAACTCAAACTCCGTGCAAGGTACAGCCCGTAATTTTTATCTGAAACTAAAAATGGAAATACTTCTTTATTCAGAAGGCTTTTCTGCATATCATAGACTATTATGGTGGCTCAAAGTTGAAATTTAAACATTTTTAACATTTTTTAAAAAAGTACTGTTTTTTTAGGGCTTTTTTAAGGAGTAATTGCGTTAACAACATTGTAAAATGAAAATTTTCAATACATGTTTTTAGTTCAATCTATGGACAATAAAATTATCTAAAAAACGGTTCTTACTTGTATATGTAGCTTTTATGGTTCATTTTTAATCGTGCACGGAATTTTACAAAAATCGGTTTTCGGAAAATAAGCTTTAAAGTTGCGCGGCTTGACTGGCGCTTGCCCCACGCGCGACTCTACTCGGACCTGTAAATCCTAAACTAGTTTGAGTTGGACTCTCAAACTTTGCAAGAATATTCTTAAATAATTAATCTAACGATTGAAGCAAAAATAAAAAAATCGATTTTTTGGAACTGACTGATGAGGAGACCCCCTTAAGCAACTTTGCTAAATTTTGGACAAATTTTACTAGATATCGAAGCACTTTATTGGCTCTACACAAATTCCTGCTCTTAATTTAGATTCAAGTGATATTATAACTATTTATTTCCTAATAAATTACATAAAACAATAAAACAGTCACAACTGAGCTTCAGGAATCGTGCATCAATCTGTAAGAAGTTACTCTTAACGTATTGACCATAAACCGATAAAGTTTATTTGCAAAAATGCTCGTAAATTTGGAACTTGTACATCATAAACTGCGTCCAAGAATTTGTCTCAACATGAAAACCCGTTCAGTTTCATGATAATAAAAAATCAAATGTATTTATGGATCGAATTTTGTAAGAACAAGTAAAGTCGCCCAAGAAACGGTTAAAAATTGGAGAAAGGTGTAATAATATGAAGTATTATTTACTGCTAAAATGAAGCTAGGATCTATATATAAATTGTCCTGAAAAAGTATCACTATAGTAAACAAATAATATCTGAAGTTAGATTAAACAATACTTTTGTTTTATGCTTTACTAATAACTACTTTTAGATAGTAGAGAGAGCATTCAGAGAATATTTGGTTCTAATTGGCAATACTTTGGTTCTTGTAGAAGTATTTGAAAAGATAAGAATAAAAGTGTTCTCTATAATTTTTCAATTAAAAAATAAAACCGAAATTCCTACATCTATTTAACATTGATTACAATTTACTAACTTCTATCTGCAGATCTACGCGATTGACTATAACAGTCCAATAACTGTTAACGTGATTGAATAAAGATTTTTTATATAAATCACCTGTATATAAAAACGGGTACAATACAATAATAAAATCGATAAAAACAACTGAACAAGTATAAACTAAACAATGTTGTCCAACATAATAATTTTCCGATCGACGAATGCCGTTTTGAATAGTGGAGATATAAAATATATCGATATTAAATGTCGAAGTATCTGAAAATAAGAAAAAAATGTGATTATAAAATAAATGTGACGATATTCGATTGATATTTTTAATGTATAATTTTTCTCGATCATTATGCATTTATGATGTATTTTTCAAAATAACTAAATGCCTAATTATTATTTAAATTATTTAGCAGTTTCTATCATCGACATAGAATTACAGACAAAAAAGTTTGTTTTCATCGATTTTCTTAATATTTCTAGTTTCTGTACCTAAAATTAATATTCATTACAGAAACCAGTTCTGAAGGAAAATGTAAACATTTCTTTGGATTTTAACCATGAATTTTCATCGCAGTAATATCATATGGTTACAAAGTCTATTTTTTTTGATATTACAAATAGCAATCAAAACAATACAAATTTATAATTTAATAATTATGATAAAATTAAAATATAGTTAATATTGTTTGAAAAAAACGTGAATAGAATTTACTTTTGTGACTGATCTTTTTTATAGCTGGTCTTAGTAACTCAATTGGATGATCCTCATTCAAAAATTTGAATAGTAGTAAAGTTTATTAATTTGATACCGTATAGATTTTAATAGAGATTTAGTTTAAGTAATATATGAAAACACTATATAAAAAAACTCCATTTTTAGATACATTTATATATCAAAAGGTTAATTTCTGACCAATTGTTTGATCATACATTTTATTGTAATACTACTTTCTTCAAAATAGATTTATACTCAATGCTAAATTCAGCTATATTTTTAATGCTTGTACCTAAAAACAAAAATATAAAAATTCGTCAGTCTTCGAAAATCGTTATTAAATTAATTAGTATATCAAAAGAGCTTTTAAGTGTTTTACCATATAGTTTAGGTGTCCATCATTTCTAATATAAAATCTTGTACTAATAATAATTATTTTTTAAATAAAATTATACATAATAAATATAATTTAAGAATATAACAAAAATCTGTTTTATTTTAAATTAATTAATTTTTTAATTAGATTTTTTTTCTTGAACTATGGAACTTTTTAGATCTTATCCCTCACAATTTTATCCATAATTAATTTCAGATGTCTATTACAAGTAGCGTACTTTGATAAACTCAATTTTGTCTGTTAATATTCTATAACTAATGGGGTGCATGGCATCGTGCCTTAAGACAAATTGCTGTAACTTCCCGCACCGTAATTAAAAATCGTGGTACATTAAAATCTCTATAAAATATCTGATAATTTGATGTACATATGTCCAAAAAACATTTTTTATTGAGAGTTTATAACCGCTAGACCTGCCTTCCCAAAAAATTAATCAGTCCTTCATTTTGTCAATACTAATAAAATGTTTTTTGAATTATTAAAATCGAACCCTCCGTTCTCTTAAAAACTGAGTTACCGTTTTTGGCACTTTTTGCCTGTATCTTTGGAATGGCTAGACTTGCCTTCGCCAAAAACAAATCACCACGTCTAATGCTTTTTGAATTATTCAAATCGGTTGATCGGTGTTCCCGAAATCGTCGACAAAAATTTGTATCCGCACACACACACACACATCCATTTTTTCTAAGGTATGCCAAAATTTTCATCTTCGATTTTTTTGTGATTACTATAACTTACCCTACGGAAAGTTAAAAATATGTTTAGTTGAAATTTAAAATAATTAATATAAAAATTTGCGACAATTTGGGACAAATCCGGGATTCGGGGCAAATATTGTTCCTAAAAAAATTGGAGACCCAAGATGATAATCCGAGATAGGATATGGTCACAATCCTAATCCCAAATTTATTCATATTTATATTCATCTCGATTTTCGATCCATTATTGGCATCACCAACTCTCAGTTGTAAATCAATTCGATGGAACAAGTGCAGATCAGGCATAAAAAACAGAAAACAATTTAATAATGATCTGTAGCCCGCGGCTCGGTGTCGGCTCGAGCCGGCTGATCTAGTTTCATCGAACGATTCTACCGCGACAACCTACGCTCGGTTATGTCAGCTATGCCCAGGTATGCCGATGAATTCTTTCGGCAAGCCCAGTTAGCGAATTCTTATCAAATTGACCACTTTTACAAGAATTTGCTAAGATGATACTAGTTTATTATAATATAAATTGATATTTGTTTATTAGCAATAATGATATGTAATTAATTTTGAAACTTGTTTTTGACCAATGTTTTTAAAGCAGCACACGTGTGTGCATTTATAAAAATTATATGTCCTACACCTTAGAATGTAGTAAATGAAATTCCTATTACAACGTAAATATATATAATATTAGAAGTTCAATAATATGGTATTAAAAACATGAATTTTAGAAAGTTTATTTTTAAGTTTAAGATAAACATCAATTTTTACATAGACAGATAATTGATAGATTGATATGTTATTTCTTGTGATATGATTGGTTTGATTTTTACAATAAAATTGTTCAAAGTCCAATTGGACTTTTGTGTCCCATCTTGTTTTTGAGCAACGTTTTTAAAGTATTATACATGTGTGTGCTCTGATAAAAATTATATGTAGTTGAATCTAAGAATGTAGTTAAAGTAAATCTTCATGAACCTATTACCACATAAATATATATAATATTACGAGTCCAATTATATGGAATTAAAAACATAAATTTTATAAAGTTTATTTCATATTTTTAGCGAAAAATTACTGAAAACAATCAAAATTCGAAGCTAGTTGATTGGCAAAAAATTCTGCGCAATTATTGTACATAGAGAATAGTGTTTAAATACTCTTTTAACCCTTTTACCATTTTAATTTTAGATTGTTTATAGATGACATACACATTCTTTGTGCATCTAAAGCTAAAATTTAATGTAATAATGTAATAACTAATAATTTTTGATTTATAAATTATTATTTTGCATTTAATTAGTGTTAATTTGATTCAAGTTGTTTTCCAGAGAAAAAAAAGCTAGTACAATCAATACAACGTTTGTTTTTTTTATATCACGATGTTTGAAAAGTATGAGCTTTTAAGTGCAGTTTAGAGCTTTTGACTAAACCGATAATTATTTTGTTATTGTGATTATTCATTCATTGTGATCATTTTTGTTTATTTAAACTTTAGAACTGAAACCGTGAATAACATTTGTAGAATTATTGTTAAATATAATGGCAGTATGAACTTTTGAGCACAGCTTAGAGCTTTATCCAAACTCTGATCATTTTTTTGTTATTGTGGTTATTTATTAATATTTTTCTTCATTTAAACTTTAGAACTGTAACAGTGAATAACATTTGTAGAACCACAGTTAAATAAAATGACACAATCGTTCCAAGTTTTTTAAAATTAAGAATATTTGAAAACTTATGAATTTAAAATTGTCAAAATGGATTGACTTTAAAAAAATAATCTGTATTTTGGGAAGTTCTATGAAAAATAAAGCAAATTTAATCAGGATTGTAGAAACTTAAAATATATAATAGTTTTATAGTAAAAAAAATAAAACCAAAAAATGAATATTTTAGTTCAAAAGAACAAAAATAATAAAAATTAACAAAAAAAAAAACGAAAGTGCAAATCAAAGTATAAATATTTCATATAAAGTATTCATGCATTTAAAAGTATATTAAACATAAGTTTGTCATATCTAAAAAAACTTGTTTGCTTTACAAAGTAGGAAAATATTTATTAATGTGTTGTAATTTATAAATCTATTTTTTATCGAAAGAAATTCAGATTAAATTCTAGAGTTATGTGTTGTGATTTATAAAGTTAATTTTTTATTAAAAGAAATTCAGATTGAATTCTAGAGTTGTAATTTTTAGAATAGTGTTCATTGATTGATATATTTAGGTCGCACAATTTGTATTTAAATTTACTAATTTGAACTTAGATATATTTATATTAACTACATATGTTACTAAATCAAAAGAGCAATGTGTAACAAAATAGAGCTTTCGAACATAAAATATACTGCTAACAGTTGGAAATTTTTCGAGAACTTTGTATATCCTTTATAAATTACGGCGATTTTATCAAAATGAGCCGCAAGATATATCACCACTCAATCTGCCAAAATAAGAACTATAAAATTACAAAGTAATTTTATGTCTAATAAAGTAGAAATTTTATTAAGTGCTAAAACAAATGTCGACGTTTATATCGGACATAATTCGCATATCCAAAATTGTAGGAATCGAGTTTCAGTATTTTCTGTATAATTCAATAAATTCAGCTGTTTCTTTGAACTTTCACACATTTTTAAGATGGCAAACTTCGACATTTTTATATCAAAATTATCATTAAGCTGTATGCATTTTCAGGTGGCCGGCGGGTGTCCGATATCTGATGAAATCATGGCATATCAAATTTCACTGATTTTTTGTTAAATATATTAGCATTTCCTGGATTTTTAACGTTTATAGAACTATAATTTTTGATGACTCTTCATATGACTTTTTACTTTAAATGGTATATCGGGAAACTTCCCACACGGATTGGCCTAACCTTTCGGAAATTTCTTTTCGGAGAATGCAAGTTTACAGTAATCCAAAAATACCGTCAAATTCAAAAAGTTGTGAAGATAAAATTGGAAATTCTCGAAAATACTTTAATTCTTCTTCAGATTGAATATGTATAGTTGAAAAATATACTGCTATGTATAATAATTATAAATGAAATAGATATTTATAATAATCAATAATCGAATTTATTTTTAATTTGCTGAAGCCTAAATTTTTTTTAGAAATTTATTTTCATTTTGCTGAAGTTAGTCTGAATATACATTTAACGAGTGCAATAAAAATATACCAAGTACCTACCAAGTTATATAAAAATTAAACGAAAATCAATTAATAGAATTTATTAATAAATGTAGTTGAAAATAATATACTGAATATAGTTTTAGCCCTTGGATTTTTTATGAGTTTAGCACATAAAATAGTTTATTTCTTAAATAGTGGAAACAGTGTAATTTTACACGTAGTTTGACATTATAAAGGATAATATTACTTGTGAAATATCAAAATATTAACACGATAATCGTTCTACTATTTTCTCTATACAAATAAGGCATTGTATCTGTTTGTCCCCTGGCCGTACCATTTTACCCCATCTATGGGGTAAAAGGGCCCAGGTGACAAATTTTTGAAAAACAGCTAATAATACACATTTCTACAATGATGAGCTAGAGTTCTACTGAACATAGTCAGATAATTTATATGTGTTACTTGCTGTGATATAATTGGTTTCGTTTTCACAATAAAATTGTTTAAAGTCAAATTGGACTTATGTGCTCCATTCTACTCTAAGAATTTTGAATTATAGATTTTTTTAGATGTTACTATTAAATTGTAATTTAGCTTGTGAGTCAATAGGAAAAAGAAAATATTTAAACAATGTAATCCTTTACACAATTTAATTTTAGCTTTGTAATTACTTACACATAATGAATTTATATGTGCAGAGCCTAATTTCTGTGAAAAGAATAATTTTCGGAAATTTGAAATTAATTTTTATTATTGTTATTAATAAATTTGCTATAGGATTTATTATATGTTATATTTTCAATTTTTTGTTTTGTGAGCCCAAAAATACTCAAAAATTCTTATTAATAATTTCACCATTAGTTTTTTAGTATTTATTAGTATAATAGAGTATAATAGTATTATATAGTATACCCTTTATTTTTTATTCAGCAAAACTACTTTCAGTATTTTTTGTATCGTTTTGTTGTTTGCAAGTGATTTTATTCGCACATATATAAATAATTTAACATTTTTTAAATTATTCAGTATATTTAGGAAACTATATAATAGGATTTAGTTAAGGTGAACTAACGTTCCGGTTTGGCCAGGACATTCTCAGAATTCCACCTTGTGTCCCGGGTTTTTCTAAACGCAATATTTGTCGCGGATTTAGTTTTTTTGTCCCGGATTTCCCGGATTTTTCCGAAAATGGATAAGTAAAATTTAATTTTTTTTATTGTATCCTTAAAAAGGATTTATTATTTCAAGGACCTCTCTCAGCCCGTTTTGAATTAGCATAACTAAAAATTGTTGTTCCAGTTTTGGCTTTGGTTAAAAAAATATGGTCACAGTTTTGGTTAAAAAAATATGGCCACATTGGTTTTAGTATAAATAGTATTATATAGCATACACTTTAGAATTTATTAGTATTGCTTAGCTGTTCAAAACGATTTTATTTGCATATGTGAGTTAAAATTTGACAAAACATTAGAATTTGAATTGGAATGTCTTCTTCTCAACCTGAACTTTAAATAAACTAAAAATATTTAGCTCGTTTGAGGACAAATTCTTGAACGTAGTCGCGTCTCGAGCAATTATTTTATGCAAATCCTATTTCACAAAATATTATAACTTTCATAAAATGATAATAAAATTTCATCTTTATCTATTCCTAGCTCAGAGTTTGTCTTTGCGCACGAACAGTATATGAAATCCATGAATCCGATGATAACTTGTGCCATTGTCAATATTTATTCACTATTATTACCGATGTGTTTTATTATGGATAATAAAATTAAACTTGTCGCGTTCCACTGTAAATTCATATAGTTATATGATTTTCTAAGTGTTTTGAAGTTTATTATTTTTCAATGAGTGTTGACAGTAATAATAATGTACTTCGCGAAGACTTTAGGTGGAATGCTTTTGAACAATGGAATAGATAACTGAAAATTCTAAAATCAATTTTAAATTCTGTTATTTTGATATTATGCAAGAAAATATGCAGATGGTATATGATTCAAATTATTGTGATACTTCTCTACGTATAGGATAGAGCCAGGCTTAAAGAGGTCCACCATTATTATCTCAAAAACAAGTAAAGTTTGGATATTTTTAATAATACTAAGGAAGCATTAATAATAGTTGATTGAGAAAAATAAAATTTGTATTCCAAAATCATAATAAAATTTATATCAATCCCTGAATTATTAATGCTCATTCAAACTGCTTCTGTAGAATGAGTTTAGAATCTTGCTAAAAAATTATAATAAAATACAATATATAGTAATTGCAGCGGCGCAGGTACAATAATTACAACAAAAAGTTACAGAGAAAGTGAAAATTTTCTTAATAAATGTATGTTTTTATTGATAATTTAAAACAACAAAATTAGTACGTACAACAAGAAATAATTGACAATGGCTACTTCTATCTATTAACTTATTAATATACTTCTTTATCGTATTGTATATGAGGTTTATTCGAAACGCACAAGTTAATTCCAATCTAGATAAAACAAAGAAAAATGCATTAAGAAAATTAGGTCATATTACAAATATAAGAAGTTGCAAGTTCAGATTAGCGAAAGAAAGTCTCTTTGATAAAAAAAATGCAATTGACATGAAAGCGAATCAGATTTGCATGTATGTAGAACGTGCATGCTAAACTCGGAAAGCAAAACAAATTTGAAATAATTATTTTATATTAATTAATGCAAACTTGATTAGATTAAAATAAATTCTTCAGCAAACGATAAAATTACATTTATTAATTGAGTTAGAAAAATTGCTTGTACTGACTTATTAACATTGAGCATTGTAAATTTATTTATGGAAATCTTAGACTTAGAATTCTTATATATAAATGCTCAAACATAATAAGCTTAATTATATACAAACAAAGATATGAAAACTCAGTCGAATATAAAATTTCATTTATTATTGTTATGGATTTTTTATAAGAAGAACTTTCCATTTTTCAAACGCTTTAAAAATAATTAAACAGATTAATATTATATATAATATATATTACAAAACAATAGTTATGTAGTAATAATATTATATATAATATAATATATTATATATATATTACAAAAAATTAATATTACACATAATATATATTATGAAACAATAGCTATGTAGTAAACAATTTTATTCTTCATATATTTTTGAAAAGTACTATTAATTAATTTAATTATTTATATTGTATTGAACACAAAACTACTATGAATTATTACTATGAATATAAAATTTGATTTAGAAAAGGTTTACTATTAAATTTTGTGAATATTTTAGTGAAAAATTTAATGAACACAGTATAATAAATTGAAAATCGAGCTTTCTACATATTCTGTATATGGTATGGTAAAAAACAGTATTTTACTTCAATTAATGAAAATATAATGAAAAATATCAATTAATGAAATGATTTGTTGAATTATTGTCAAAAAATTTTAATTTTAATTTAAGAGAACTATTTTCAATAATGTTTTATTTAATTTATACTTTCAAAAATATTGTAATTTCAGAATTACTTAGGTAAATTCTCTGCGAAGAATTATCAATGTTAAGTACATATTTTGTATTAATTTACAATTTATTTTTCTAGAAAAATACGTCAGTATATAACGATGTGCAGAATAATATTTTTTTTTTTCTGAAGATGCATGATGAATTACATTGTGTTTTTAAAATACAAAACAAATTAATTATTAATTAAACAGTAAGTATGAATGGCAATATATGATGTTAATTCCAAAATAGATTTTATCCATTGCCTTGGTAAGTGGTGGATATATGTGGAATTCATTTGTATATTATAAAAAAGGCTAAATTTTTAACTTTAGAGTAAGTCATAGTAATCGCAAAAAAATCGATAATGAAGATTTTTATATTTCTTTACGTTTTAAAGGTTTCTGAATATTTTCGCATACCTTAGAAAAAATTGATGTATGTGTGTGTGTGCGGATACAAAATTTTCGTCGACGATTTCGGGAACATCGATCAACCGATTTGAATAATTTAAAGAACATTCAATTTGTATTGATAAGGAGACGTCCTCATTAGTTTTTGGCGAAGGCAGGTTAATAATTTAAAAAAACATTTTACTTGTATTGAGAAGATGAAGAACTGATTAAATTTTTGAAAAGACAATTCCAGCGGTTATGGACTCTCAAAATAAATAAGTTAAAAAAATGACATTTGGCGGTCAAAAATGTTTATTGGACAAATTTACATCAAATTATCAGATATTTTATAGAGATTTTATTGATGTGTACACATTTTGTGTAAATTTTTATGAGTTCCGTACCAAGATTTTTAATTACGGTACGGGAAGTTCCAGCAATTTGCCTTAAGGCACGATGTCATGCACCTCACTAGATAAATTTTTAAAACAAATTATCTTCTATATTATTATGAATACGTGACTAAATTATGTTCTATATTATTATGTATAAGGCGACTTTGTAACTGTAGTTCCACATTTTAATTAACTTATTTTAAATAGACTTATTTTTAACACAATTAAAAAAGAAATTTTAAAAATTTCGTTGATTCAAAAACCGATACTAAATTTATATTTCCTTTTAAAAGTCTCAAAATCCCCGAAATTCGTTCCACAAAATTCTTCGATGGCGGTCATTCAGCGGTCAGGGGTCAGAAATCGAAGAAGTCAATTCCCATTCGACTGAATATTTATAAAGTGTATCATTATTATTTAATCTCGGCATATTGATTTGATGTGAAATTGATCCCGGATCAATTGAAAATCAGTGACCTCGGTTCAAAATACAATGTAGCAAGGTCGCTTTGGGTCTCGCTCACGCCCCGCACCCAATAATTTATATTTTGATTCGAATAATAATCGGACCTCAAATTGACGCCTACCAGACGGAAAATAGCGGTTTTGCGTTTTGTAGGACGCTTATGGAATTGTCACATGGTAATGGTAAAAAATAAATTTAACAAATAATCCACTATATAACGGGTGGTCCATCTAGTGGTCCTAGTGATCTAGTGATCTTATGGTTTAGATATTTCTGTAAAGTAAATATATAAAGTATTATACATCGTTAGAAAGGTCTGAAAATTCTTAGTTTTTTTCCCATATATCGCAACTTCGAATTCCGCACGGTGTGGCCTACAGGCAAGTTGCTATCGATAAATTCCAATTTTTAAATGGGCCACCCCATATTATTTTTCTACTTTCTCAATTTTTATTTTATGCATACAAGAGCTTATAAGCTAATCATGTTGGTTAATTTTTTGATGAAATTTTAAAAATATGTTGCTGTTTAAGAAATGCCAAATAATTCTTTCCACTCAAACTTACTGAATTGATACTTATTTTATTGATACAATTTGTTATTAAACTTTAAATAATTAAATTTGTTTGTAAATGTGAATTATTCAAAAGGTTAAATTAAAAAACAATAGAGAAAAATTACCCATGTCTGATTTTGAATTTGTGAAATGAAAATTTGATATATAATTATATATATGTATGTATGTATGTATGTATGTATCCACATATATGTGTATATTAGGGTGGTCCTTAATATGGACATTTTCGAATTTCCCAAGGAGCAACCCAAGAGCTCATATGGTTTCAAATTGATAAAAAATAATTCTCTGAAAGTTTTAGCTCTAATATTAACTTTTAGATAGTGCGCAATTCAATCAAAGCTTTGTATGGAAATATAGCATTAAAAAATTTGCAAAAATTTGGTCCACATTAAGGACCATTCTAGTGTGTATATAAATATATATATATATATATATATATATATTCTTGTGTTTATTTTTATCAAGTATCAAGTTAAACAGTGAACAATAATGTCAAAACATAAACAAATTTTAAAACATTTTTAATATAAATTATAACGTTTGTCAATGTCAAGAATAATCTAGCAACACAATCCATAACTGTATTTGGTAATTAATATGAGACAACAAGTATTTTAAGATTTGATCATAGAAAAGCACAGTCGATTATAAATTTCCATTAACTATTTTCTATTTAAATAAATATTATTTTCCTATGATATTCTATTGTGTAGGCTTTTCAATTTTGTTTAAACTGATTCCACACCTTTCCATTAACAATTATTTTATCGGTTCTCTTATAAATTTGCATTAAGGCGGCGCTAAGTTACGGACGTTATTGAAAATGTAAATTATTTATTCATTGTTCTCATATCTGATAAGAATTATACATAGGTATTATAAAAAGATATAATTTGATTTATAGGTATATATTTTGCATCAATAAATCGATATCATTAAATTAATCTTTAAAAATTCGTCGTTGGCTTATTAGATATTATTTCTAGTCTTTATGCTGCTTAGTAGGTTTTAGTTTGGACATAAATATTTAAATTATAAATTCAGCTTTTTATTAATAAGTCTATATTAAATTTTACTGTCAACTATGAATCTATAATTTTACTGAACATGATTATTATCTATAATATCCCAATTAAAGAAGCAATTAACACTTTTAAACATTATTCGAATGTGCCATATAGTATCAGTAATTCTGCAATATCGATGCCAGAGGTAAATATCGTAATTCATTCGGTGAAGTTTACGGCTTTGACCTATCGTTTGTAAGATTTATGGTAATTGTGGGCGTTTCAACCATTGATACTTACTTCAAACTTGCTGATTGCCCGCAAAAGGCTTTATATTTAGCCGATAGAGAGAGATTTTAGTTGAAGTTATCTATATAAAACAGTAAAATATTATAGAGTAAAACGGGGCTTAAAGGTCCGCAGGTAAAAAGTTCACTACCAATATCTTATAACAAGTAAAGTTATGAATTTCTTAATAACAATATTTGAAAGTAGAGGGCAAAACTGTAAACTAGCCACTTCCCTAAATCGAGTAATATCGCTTTGAAGATAATTAGCCATGTTTGAAATCTTTTTCAAAAGTATTTTCTTTTGTTGCAAGTTTTTTTAGTTGTGAGCGCTGTTGTTTAGTTTACAAGACCATAATATAATAATATTTTCGTGGCGGGAATAGCTCACTTAGTAGCGTTCCCGACGCACACCCTGGAGGAATTTGGTTCAAAATTCCAGCAATACCAGAATTAAAAATATAAAATATTAAAGTAGATTAAGAATGGTTTTTTTGTAAAATACAAGAAAAAATTATATTAGAAGTAAGAAGGAAAAACGAAATTTAGTTTAGAATATGAGAAGAACATATTGAGTACCAGAAGAAGAATGAAAATTGAATGCAATTTAAGAAATAATTGAATGGAAGATTAGGATATAAGACGAGATAGTATAATATATATATATATATATATATATATAATGATGTATATACATGATAAATGTATATGAAATATATATTTAAGAATTGTATAGAAAATGATGAAAAATAATATGAATAATGTAGGTGGCTAAAAATGCTGTAAAGCGGAGGCCAATAAAATTAAAAAAAAAAATTAAAAAAAAAATAATAATAATTGTTTATAAGATACTTTGTTATTTTTAAGTTAGATTCAAGAGTTTTTTTATATAAGCTTACTTGTAGTTGGCGCAAAAGAGTCAAGGTTCCTTTACCCTGGCAAATATATAAACAGTAAGAAAATAGTAAATAGAAATTAAAACGTAAATTAAGTTAAAAAGGCAATTTTACAAGACACAAGTTTTATTAATAGTTATTCGACCTCTACTAATAAATATGTCTGACAAGATACTAGATCAAGGTTATATACAGTGTGATCTTTATAGAAAATGTAAATGCTTTATAGGGTAAAAAGACAAATGACAAAATTCAGTAAACAGTACATAAACATATTTTTATAATTAGGAATAAAATGAGAATTTGATAGTTGCTAGTTTGATATGAGTTATGTGTTTAGTTTGTGATGTAGCTTATATTGATTTAGACAGAATAATTACGTAAAATCAATTGAACCTTTTTGCCCCACCTTACTCTACAAATGAATGAATGCATTACTAGTAATTATTTCTTCAATTATTATAAATTACTGAAAATGAATGATATGAACTGTATATCTTTTCTATATCAACTTAGACTAATTATTCACTAGTACCCCCACCAATAAAATATTATACTTTAAAAATTAGTTAACTTACCATAAATATTATATATAATCAATAT